>NC_135968.1:2811155-3078477 GCF_053455715.1 Rhinoraja longicauda
AAACAAAGAGTAGGGATTAACGGGCCCCTTTCAGAATGGCAGGCAGTGACTAGTGGGGCGCAGCAAGGCTCGGTGCTGGGACCGCAGCTATTTACAATGTACATTGATGATTTAGATGAAGGAATTAAAAGCATCATTAGCAAATTTGCAGATGACACATAGCTGGGAGGTGTAGGAAATAACTGCAGATGCTGGTACAAATCGAAGGTATTTATTCACAAAATACTGGAGTAACTCAGCGGGTCAGGCAGCATCTCAGAAGAGAAGGAACGGGTGACGTTTTGGGTCGAGATCCTGCTTCAGACTGATGTCAGGTGGGACAAAGGAAGGATATAGGTGGAGACAGGAAGATAGAGCGAGAACTAGGAAGGGGGAGGGGAAGAGAGGGATGGAGAAACTATCTAAAGTTGGAGAAGTCCATGTTCATACCGCTGGGTTGCAAGCTGCCCAGGCGAAATATGAGGTGCTGTTCCTCCAATTTCCGGTGGGCCTCACTATGGCACTGGAGGCGGACAGAAAGGTCAGACTGGGAGTGGGAGGGGGAGTTGAAGTGCTCAGCGGACTGAGCGAAGGTGTTGAGCGAAGCGATCGTCGAGCCTGGGTTTGGTTTCGCCGATGTAAAGAAGTTGACATCTAGAGCAGCGGATGCAATAGATGAGGTTGGAGGAGGTGCAGGTGAACCTCTGTCTCACCTGGAAAGTAGATCTGGCAGGTAGGTTTGCTAGTGCTACAAGTGTGGCTTTAAACTAAGTAGTGGGGGGGAGGGGCTGACAAACTGGGAATATGAAGATGGAGTTAAAGGGGAAGCGAATACAGGAGAAATTGCAAAGGACTCTCGAATGAATGGGGAGGGAAGTTCTAGAAGGGATAAGAGAGTAAGGTCAGGGCCAATTGTGACCGGTGTGAGAGGGGAGGTGAATACCGAAATTAAAGTGTTGTATTTAAATGCGCGAAGTATAAGAAATAAAGTGGATGAGCTTGAGGCTCAGTTAGACATTGGCAAGTATGATGTTGTGGGAATCACTGAGACATGGCTACAAGAGGACCAGGGCTGGGAACGGAATATTCAGGGGTACACAACATACAGGGGTACACAACATATAGAAAAGACCGGCAGGTGGGCAGAGGGGATGGGGTCACTCTGTTGGTGAGGAATGATATTCACTCCCTTGCAAGGGGTGACATAGAATCAGGAGATGTAGAATCAGTATGGATAGAAATGAGGAATTGTAAGGGTAAAAAGACCCTAATGGGAGTTATCTACAGGCCCCCAAACAGTAGCCTCGACAGTTGTACAGGGCCCTAGTGAGACTGCACCTGGAATACTGTGTGCAGTTTTGGTCTCCAAATTTGAGGAAGGATATTCTTGCTATTGAGGACGTGCAGCGTAGGTTTACTAGGTTAATTCCCGGAATGGCGGGACTGTCATATGTTGAAAGACTGGAGCGACTAGGCTTGTATACACTGGAATTTAGAAGGATGAGAGGAGATCTTATCGAAACGTATAAGATTATTAAGGGGTTGGACACATTAGAGGCAGGAAACATGTTCCCAATGTTGGGGGAGTCCAGAACAAGGGGCCACAGTTTAAGAATAAGAGGTAGGCCATTTAGAACTGAGATGAGGAAAAACTTTTTCAGTCAGAGATTTGTGAATCTGTGGAATTCTCTGCCTCAGAAGGCAGTGGAGGCCAATTCTCTGAATGCATTCGAGAGAGCTGGATAGAGCTCTTAAGGATAGCGGAGTCAGGGGGTATGGGGAGAAGGCAGGAACGGGGTACTGATTGAGAATGATCAGCCATGATCACATTGAATGGCGGTGCTGGCTCGAAGGGCCGAATGGCCTCCTCCTGCACCTATTGTCTATTGTTCATTGTTTATTGTCTATTGTCTATTCAAAGACCGTTTCGGTCCTTGGATGGAGTTGAGGGGGGAGGTAAAGGGACAGGTGTTGCATCTCCTGCGGTTGCAGAGGAAAGTGCCCGGGGATGGGGTGGTTTGGGTAGGAAGGGACGAGTGGACCAGGGAGTTACGGTGGAAACGGTCTCTGCGGAACGCAGAAAGGGGAGGGGATGGGAAGATGTGGCCAGTAGTGGGGTCCCATTGGAGATGACGGAAATGTTGGAGGATGATTTGTTGGATACGCTGGCTGATGGGGTGGAAGGTGAGAACAAGGGGGATTCTGTCCTTGTGGTCAAAGCTGGGTGGAAGTGTACACTGTGAAGAGGATGCTATGAGGATGCAGAGTGACTTGGACAGGTTGGGTGAGTGGACAGATGCATGCCAGATGCAGTATAATGTGGAAAAATGTGAGGTTATCCATTTTGGTGCAAGAACAAGAAGGCAGACTATTATCTGAATGGTGTCAGGTTAGGAAAAGGGGAAGTACAACGAGACCTGTGTGCCCTTGTACATCAGTCACTGAAAGCAAGCATGCAGTTCAACAGGCAGTGAAGAAAGCTAATGGAATGTTGGCCTTCATCACAAGAGGAGTTGAGGAAAGGAGCGAAGAAGTCCTTCTGCGGTTGCACAGGGCCCTGGTGAGCCCACACCTGGAGTATTGTGTGCAGTTTTGGTTTCCTAATTTGAGGAAGGACATTCTTGCAGTTGATGGAGTGCAGCGAGGTTCATGAGGTTAATTCCTGGGATGGCGGGACTGTGTATGATGAAAGAATGGAGCGACTGGGCTTGTGTTCACTGGAATTTAGAAGGATGAGAGGGGATCTTATAGATACATATAAGATTATTAAGGGATTGGACAGGCTAGATGCAAGAAACATGTTCCCAATGTTGGGGGAGTCCAGAACCAGGGGCCACAGTTTAAGAATAACAGGTAGGCCATTTAGAACTGAGACTAGGAAAAACTTTTTCACACAGAGTTGTGAATCTGTGGAATTCTCTGCCTCAGAAGGCAGTGGAGGCCGACTCACCGGATACATTGAAAAAAGAGTTAAACCCGTGTTCCACTTAGGCGACTACAGGCGACTAGCCTGTCGCCACACGGTTGCCGGGGTGTCGCCTGTATGGTCGTGAGTAGACTCCAAAGGGTCTTAGTGTTTTTCTGGTCGCCGCTGGATTTGGAAATGTTGAAAAAATTTCGCCGACTGTTGGTTTGACACCTCCTGACGTAGGCGCTGTAGTAGGTTGTCGCCAGGTCATGTAGGTTGTCTCCGGTGCTGACTTTGTTGAATTCCATTGGCGACTACCTACGTCAACCAGCGAGATGTACCGGCATCAAAACCGGAGGCCAAAATGACTTGAATTGTCTTCAGTTGTCGCCGACACGGTCGTAGCTTGTCGCGTCTAGACATAGGTTGACTTCGGTTGTTGTAGGTTGCCGTGTGTTTGGTCGTAGGTTGTCGTAGGTGCGGTCGTAGGTGGACGTCCTAAGTTGCAACGATTGGGTCGCCGGTTGTCGGTAGCTTTCCATAAATTGACATCGACTAGGTGGTAGGTTGTTGTAGCTTGTCGTAGACATTGTCATAGGGGGGGGTCCAGTCGCCGGTTTTTCGGCAAACTGCTACGATTATTGCAGTCGCCGGCAGTCGCCTAAAAAAACGTCTAAGTGGGACAGGCCCCTTAGATAGAGCTCTTTGGGCTAACAGAATCAAGGGGTTGACTTCGGTTGTTGTAGGTTGCCGTGTGTTTGGTCGTAGGTTGTTGTAGGTGCGATTGGCGATAGACTGGCGATTGATGCTGAAAGGGTTGACGGTGGACATGCAATGGAAGGCATTTAAAGGTCGCATGGATGAACTACAACAAGTGTTCATCCCAGTTTGGCAAAAGAACAAACCAGGAAAGGTAGTGCATCCGTGGCTAACAAGGGAAATCAAGGATAGTATTAAAACAAAAGATGAAGCATACAGATTAGCCAGAAAACGTAGCATACCAGAGGACTGGGAGAAATTCAGAGTCCAGCAGAGGAGGACAAAGGGCTTAATTAGGAAAGGGAAAATAGATTATGAGGGGAAAACTGGCAAGGAACATAAAAACAGACTGCAAAAGCTTTTATAGATATGTCAAGAGGAAAAGATTAGTTAAGGCAAATGTAGGTCCCTTGCAGTCAGAAACAGGTGAATTGATCATAGGGAACAAGGAAATGGCAGACCAATTGAACAAATACTTTGGTTCTGTCTTCACTAAGGAAGACATAAACCATCTGCCGGAAATAGCGGGGGACCGGGGGTCTAATGAGATGGAGGAACTGAGGGAAATCCAGGTTAGTCGGGAAGTGGTGTTAGGTAAATTAAATGGATTAAAGGCAGATAAATCCCCAGGGCCAGATAGGCTGCATCCCAGAGTGCTTAAGGAAGTAGCCTCAGAAATAGTGGATGCATTAGTGATAATTTTTCAAAACTCTTTAGATTCTGGAGTAGTTCCTGAGGACTGGAGGGTAGCTAATGTAACCCCACTTTTTAAAAAGGGAGGGAGAGAGAAAACGGGGAATTATAGACCAGTTAGCCTAACATCGGTAGTGGGGAAAATGCTAGAGTCAGTTATTAAAGATGTGATAGCATTACATTTGGAAAGTGGTGATATCATCGGACAAAGTCAGCATGGATTTACCAAAGGCAAATCATGTCTGACGAATCTTATAGAATTTTTCGAGGATGTAACTAGTAGAGTGGATAATGGAGAACCAGTCGATGTGTTATATCTGGACTTTCAGAAGGCCTTCGACAAGGTCCCACATAGGAGATTGGTGTACAAACTTAAAGCACACGGTATTGAGGGTTCAGTGTTGAGGTGGATAGAAAATTGGTTGGCGGACAGGAAGCAAAGAGTAGGAATAAACGGGTCCTTTTCGGAATGGCAGGCAGTGACTAGTGGGGTACCGCAAGGCTCAGTGCTGGGACCCCAGTTATTTACAGTGTATATTAATGATTTGGACGAGGGAATTGAATGCAACATCTCTAAGTTTGCGGATGACACGAAGCTGGGTGGCAGTGTTAGCTGCGAGGAGGATGCTAGGAGGCTGCAGAGTGACTTGGATAGATTAGGCGAGTGGGCAAATGCATGGCAGATGCAATATAATGTGGATAAATGTGAGGTTATCCACTTTGGCGGCAAGAACAGGAAAGCAGAGTATTACCTGAATGGTGACCGATTGGGAGAAGGGGAGATGCAACGGGATCTGGGTGTCATGGTGCACCAGTCATTGAAAGCAAGCATGCAGGTGCAGCAGGCAGTGAAGAAAGCGAATGGTATGTTGGCATTCATAGCAAGAGGATTTGAGTTTAGGAGCAGGGAGGTTCTGCTGCAGGGCCTTGGTGAGACCGCACCTGGAGTATTGTGTGCAGTTTTGGTCTCCTAACCTGAGGAAAGACGTTCTTGCCTTAGAGGGAGTACAGAGAAGGTTCACCAGATTGATCCCTGGGATGGCGGGACTTCCATATGAGGAAAGACTGGATAGACTGGGCTTGTACTCGCTGGAATTTAGAAGACTGAGGGGGGATCTTATAGAAACATATAAAATTCTTAAGGGGTTGGAGAGGCTAGATGCGGGAAGATTGTTCCCGATGTTGGGGGAGTCCAGAACCAGGGTTCACAGCTTAAGGATAAGGGGGAAGTCTTTTAGGACCGAGATGAGAAAACATTTCTTCACACAGAGAGTGGTGAGTCTGTGGAATTCTCTGCCACAGAAGGTAGTTGAGGCCAGTTCATTGGCTATATTTAAGAGGGAGTTAGATGTGGCCCTTTTTGCTAAAGGGATCAGGGGGTATGGAGAGAAGGCAGGTACAGGCTACTGAGCTGAATGATCAGCCATGATCATATTGAATGGCGGTGGAGGCTCGAAGGGCCGAATGGCCTACTCCTGCACCTATTTTCTATGTTTCTATGTATGGGGAGAAGGCAGGAACGGGGTACTGATTGTGGATGATCAGCCATAATTGCATTGAATGGCGGTGCTGGCTAGAATGACCAAATGGCCAACAGCTGCACCTATTGTCTATGTATTTATGAATCAACACATTTCTTCAGTATCTATACATCAGTATAAAGGGGCAGTAAGGTGGTGCAGTGGTAGAGTTGCTACCTCACAGCTCCAGAGACCCGGGTTCGATCCTGACTATGGGTGCCGTCTGTACGGTGTTTGTACGTTCTCCCTGTGACCTGCGTGGGTTTTCTCTGAGATCTTCGGTCTCCTCCCACACTTCAAAGACCTATAAGTTTGTAGGTTAATTGGCTTGGTATAAATGTAAATTGTCTCTAGTGTGTGTGTAGTCAAAGTCAAGTCAAAGTCAACTTTATTGTCAATTTTCAGTTAGTTTACACAGACAGAAAATCGAAATACCGTTTCCCACAATCCCGAGGAATAAAGTGCATTAAATTAAGTCAAAATTAAAAAGGCACAGCAAACAACAATCAATATAAAATATAGTCACTTCAATGAAAAAAAGATGAAGATGAATATATTACAATAAAAAAAAAAATGAACAGTAGTGCAAAGCCTGTCCATAGCAGCGTTAAAAAAAGTGTCTGGTGCTGGATGTGCATGTGTGTGGGGTGTTAAAGTCCAGGTCCAATGGGGGCAGGAGGGAGAGGAGGGAGGGAGGGGAGAGAGTTCAGCATCCTGACAGCCTGGTGGAAAAAACTGTTCTTTAGTCGGGTGGTGCTCGACCTCAGGCTGCGAAACCTTCTCCCTGAAGGCAGGAGGGTGAAGAGGCTGTTGGAGGGGTGGGAGGGGTCACCCACAATGCTCAATGCTTTGCGGGTGAGGCGGGTGGTGTAAAGGACCAGGAGTGTTGGGAGTGAGGCGCCAGTGATCCTCTCAGCAGTGTTCACTATGCGCTGCAGGGTCTTACAGCTGGAGGCTGTGCAGCTTCCGAACCACACAGTGATGCAGCTGCTGAGGATGCTCTCAATGGCGCCTCGGTAAAAAGTGTACATGATGGGTGTGGGGGCTCCCGCTCTCTTCAGTTTGCGGAGGAAGTAGAGGCGCTGCTGGGCTTTCTTGGCGATGGACGTGGTGTTGTTGCTCCAGGAGAGATCCTTGGTGATGTTCACCCCCAGGAATTTGGTGCTGCTCACCTGCTCCACAGCAGCACCATTGATGGTCAGTGGGTGGGGGTGTTGGGTGTGCGTTCTCCTGAAGTCGACAACAATCTCCTTTGTTTTCTCCACATTCAGGAAGAGATTGTTGTCTGTGCACCACGCGGCCAGCTGGTTCACCTCCTTCCTGTAGTGGGTCTCGTCGTTGTTGCTGATGAGACCCACCACGGTTGTGTCGTCCGCAAACTTGACGAACTGGTTGGAGCTGTGGGTGGGTGTGCAGTCGTGGGTCAGCAAGGTGAAGAGCAGTGGGCTTAGCACACATCCTTGTGGGGCCCTCGTACTCAGCGTGATGGTGTCCGATGTGTTGCTGCCGACCCGTACAGACTGGGGTCTGGCAGTGAGGAAGTCCAGCAGCCAGTTGCAGAGAAGGGGGCTGAGGCCCAGATTTGTTAGTTTACAAACCAGCTGCTGGGTGATGATGGTGTTGAATGCTGAGCTAAAGTCTATGAACAGCATCCTAACATATGAGTTTATAGTGTCCAAGTGGGTGAGGGCTGGGTGTAGAGCAGAGGAGATGGCATCCTCAGTGGACCGCTTAGCTCGATATGCAAACTGAAACGGGTCCAGGGAGGGGGGGAGGTTGGATCTGATCTGCTTCATGACCAGCCTCTCGAAGCACTTCATGATGGTTGAAGTCAGCGCTACAGGGCGGTAGTCGTTGAAACAGGATGGAGAAGACTTCTTGGGCACAGGTATGATGGTGGTTTCTTTGAAGCACGAGGGAACAACAGCCCGGCTCAGGGAGATGTTGAAGATGTCTGTGAAGACATCTGTGAGCTCAGCTGCGCAGTCTTTTAGCACACGACCAGGAATGTTGTCAGGTCCAGAAGCTTTTCGGGTGTTAATCCTTAACAGTGTGCTCCTCACACTGCCTGGAGACAGACAAATAGCCTGGTCGTTGGGGGGGGGGGAGTTGTTTTCTGCGCAGGTGTGTTGCTCTGTGCTTCAAAGCGTGCGAAGAAGCCGTTGAGGTCGTTCAGGAGAGAGGTGTCACTGTCACAGGTCTGTGGTAAGGGTTTGTAGTCCGTGATAGTCCTAATACCATTCCACAGGCTCCGTGTGTCTCTGCTGTCACTGAAGTGGGCTGTGATGCGCCGGGTGTAGTGTTGTTTGGCTTTCCTGATGCCACTGGAAAGGTTGGCCCTGGCTGCTCTGAGACCGGCTGGATTGCCCTCTCTGAAGGCAACGTTGCGGACCCTCAGCAGCCCATGGATCTCCCCTGTCAGCCATGGCTTCTGGTTAGCCCGGATGGTGATGGCTCTGGTGTGGGTCACATCAGGGTGGTGTTAATGTATGGGGATTACTGGTCGGCGCAGACTCGGTGGGCCGAAGGATCTGCTTTTGCGCTGTATCTCTAAACTAAACTAAATCTGTTGGGTAGGAAATTCACCCTGTTACAGATCGTAAGCCACTTCCTGCTATTCTTGGTCCTCAGACAGCAAAACCCACAATAGACAATAGACAATAGTCAAGTCAAGTCAAGTCAATTTTATTTGTATAGCACATTTAAAAATAACCCACGTTGATCAAAGTGCTGTACATCTGATTAAGTACTAAGGAAAAAAATGAAACATACAGTAGCACGCCAACAGTTCACAGCGCCTCCTCAAACGCTAGGGAGTAGAAATAGGTTTTGAGCCTGGACTTAAAGGAGTCGATGGAGGGGGCAGTTCTGATGGGGAGAGGGATGCTGTTCCACAATAGGTGCAGGAGTAGGCCATTCAGCCCTTCGAGCCAACACCGCCATTCAATGTGATGATCATTCAATGGTACTGATCATTCTCAATCATTCTCAATCAGTACCCCGTTGCTGCCTTCTCCCCGTACCCCCTGACTCCGCTATCCTTAAGAGCTCTATCTAGCTCTCTCTTGAATGCATTCAGAGAATCGGCCTCCACTGCCTTCTGAGGCAGAGAATTCCACAGATTCACATCTCTCTGACTGAAACAGTTTTTCCTCATCTCCGTTGTAAATGGCCTACCCCTTATTCTTAAACTGCAGCCCCTTGTTCTGGACTCCTCCAACATTGGGAACATGTTTCCTGCCTCTAACGTGTCCAACCCCTTAATAATCTGATATGTTTCGATAAGATCCCCTCTCATCCTAAATTCCAGTGTATACAAGCCTAGTCGCTTCAGTCTTTCAACATATGACAGTCGTGCCATTCCGGGAATTAACCTAGTTAACCTCAATAGAAAGAATAGCCCTCCTCAAATTTGGAGACCAAAACTGCACACAGTACTCCAGGTGCGGTCTCACTAGGGCCCTGTACAACTGCAGAAGGACCTCTTTGTTCCTATACTCAACTCCTCTTGGTGGCAGCGATGGATGCAGCAATGGGCAGTTATCCAGTCACAGTATGACCACAGCATTGAGTATCGCAGCTCAAAAGAAAATGCTATCGCTGATGCATTGTCGCTTTTTCCTCAAGAAGCATCAGATGTGGGCACTGAAAGTGCTACCTATGTCACAGAAGAAGTGAATGTAATACTGAGACTCTATATGGATATGGCGCTGGTCAGGACGGCATTTGGAATATTGAGAGCAATGTTGGGCAGCATATCTGAGGAAGAATGTGCTGACTCTGGAGAGGGTCCAGAGGAGGTTTACAAGAATGAAGCCAGGAATAAGTAGGTTAACATATGAGGAGGTTTGATGGCACTGGGCATGCATGCATTGGAGTTTAGAAGAATGAAGGGGGATCTCATTGAAACATGCAGAATAGTGAAAGGCTTGGATAGAGTGGATGTGGAGAGGATGTTTCCACCAGTGGGAGAGTCTGGGACGAGAGGCCATAGATTCAGAATTAGAGGACGTTCTTTTGGGAAGGAGATGAGGAGGAATTTCTTTAGTCAGAGGATGGTGAATGTGTGGAATTCTTTGCTACAGATGGCTCTGGAGGCGGTCAGGAATATATTTAAGGCAGAGATAGATAGATTCTTGACCAGTACGGGTAATAGACGTTATGGGGAGAAGGCAGAATGGGGTTAGGAGGGAAAGTTAGATCAGCCACAATTGAATGGCCGAGTAGACTTGATGGGCCGAATGGCATAATTCTACTCATATCACTTATGATCTTATGACAACAGCTGAAATTGCTGTTGAAACTCAAAAGGACACTGTGCTAAAAACAAGTATATGAACAAACTTAGGAATTTCCTAGGAACCTCAAATTCCTTGGAGTCAATAACACCAACAACCGCTCCTGGACCACCCATATTGAAGCAATGTCCAAGAAAGCACACCTACTTCCTGAGAAGGCTTAGGAAGTTCAGCATGTCCCCTACAACTCTCACCAACTTCTACAGATGTGCCGTAGAAAGCATTTTATCGGAATCCATCACAGCTCGGTTTGGGAACAGCTCCATCCAAGACTGCAAGAAATTGCAGAGAATTGTGGACACCGCCCAGACCATTACCCAAACCAACCTCCCTTCCATTGACTCCATTTATACTACACGCTGCTTCGGCAAGGCCAGCAGCATAACCAAGGACGAGTCCCTCTCACCCTGGACACTCCCTCTCTCCCCTCCTCCCATCGGGCAAAAGGTATAGACGTGTGAAAACGCACACCTCCAGATACAGGGACAACTGAATCATTTTACCACAACCAAAGAGCAGTGCTTAGCAGTACAATGCAATTAATTTATTGCATCGTATGGGAGGCGCATTCCCAATCTCGTTGTACCCCTGTACAATGACAATAAAGATATATTGTATTGTATTGTATTGATGGCCGTCGGACTAACTTTGATCGGATTTTACTGGCTTTACCTTGCATTGAATGTTAATCCCTTATCATGTATCTGTACACAATGAGTCAAGTCAAGTGAAGTTTATTTGTCACATACACACACACGATGTGCAGTGAAATGAAAGTGGCAATGCCTGCGGATTGTGCACAAAAAAGAATTACAGTTACAGCATATAAATAAAGTTAATAAGTTAATATAGAGAAGACAAAATTTAGTCCCTGGAGTTATAAAAGTTAACAGTCCTGAAGGCCTGTGGGAAGAAACACGGTCTCATCCTCTCCGTTTTCACAGCGTGACAGCGGAGGTGTTTGCCTGACCGTAGCATCTGGAACAGTCCGTTGCTGGGGTGGAAGGGGTCCCTCATGATCTTGCTTGCTCTGGATCTGCACCTCCTGATGTATAGGTCCTGCAGGGGGATGAGTGTAGTTCCCATGGTGCGTTCTGCCGAACGCACTACTCTCTGCAGGGCCATCCTGTCCTGGGCAGAGCTGTTCGATTGTAATCATGCATTGAGTTTCCACTGACTGGTTAGCACGCAACAAAAGCTTTTCACTGTACCTTGGTACTTGTAACAATAAATTAAAATAAACTAGTACCCAATTTTTTTAAGACAAAAATTACTTCTGGAACTCCACAGTGAACACACCGGCATTGTAGGAATGCAGATAGACACAAAAAGCTGGTGTAACTCAGTGGGACAGGCAGCACCTCTGGAGATAAGGAATGGGTGACGTTTCGGGTTGAGACCCTCCTCGACCCGAAACGTCACCTATTGCTTCTCTCCAGAGATGCTGCCTGTCCCACTGAGTTACTGCAGCTTTTTGTGTCTATCTTCGGTTTAAACCAGCATCTGCAGTTCCTTCTCACACATTGTAGGAATTAAGTCCACAGCCATAGGTTGCATGTATTGGCCAGGATTGGACAATGAAACGCCACCAATGCTTTTTTTTAAAGGCAGTGATAGATAGATTCTTTATCAGTATGGGTGTCAGGGGTTATGGGGAGAAGGCAGGAGAATGGGGTTGAGGGGGGAAGAGCTAGATCAGCCACGATTGAATGGCGGAGTAGACTTGATGGGCCGAGTGGCTTAATTCTGATCCTATCACTGATGGAATTGTGGCGGGCTTCCTGTTTACCCACTGCGGGTGGTGTTGGAGTTGCGAGGCGTGGCGAGGCGCCATCCCTCGGGCTTGTGGAGCGACGGAGCGCTGGCACCCGGGTTCAGTGCCGGCCAAAGACACTGGAGGAACAAGATGGACCACTCCATTCAATTCGCCAATACTGAAGTGTAGAACGCAATGGAGCGGAACGGCCGCCATTTTAGTAAGCAAAACGCAGCCGCTCGCTCTGCCGCTCGCAGTGTAATCAGTGTTGTGGGGGAACAGTTTGTGTGATATCATATCATATCATATCATATATATACCGCCGGAAACAGGCCTTTTCGGCCCTCCTAATGATACCATTAAAATGCAGACTATATCTCATCTTTCAACTCACAGATTTTTGTGCGTTTTTCTATTTACATGTTTCTGCAAGTTTCTGCTTACTAAAATGGCTCCGTTATCTAGTGCGGTTTTTAGGGTCGAGCGGTCCATCTTGCTCCGCTGTATTGTCTTTGGGCTCCGCTGAACCAATGGGAGCCTCGCTTTCTCCCGCTCTCCTCCAGCCCGCCATTCCTATCCTCCAATTAGCGGCGGGCGGGGCGGGCCCCACGTGGCCGGCTGGCCGCTCATCCAAACACAGCTCCGCTGGCGGCCGGTCACGTGTCGCCTCCATTTCTCCTCCCTCCCCCGGGGAGCGCGCGTTCGCGCTGCGGCCGTTGGGAGTCAAACGCTCGGCGCCAACAGCTGCGGCCTCGCGCTGGCCGATCCTCCAACCGCTGCCCGCCCGCTCGCGCGCGGCCGCCGCCGGGCTGTTAACAGTCGCGTGGCCGCTCGTGCACAATGGCGCTCTCACAGCCCCCGGGCCGGCGGTGCCCACTCCACACACCGTGTCACTGGCGGCAATGGCGCTCTCACAGCCCCCGGGCCGGCGGTGCCCACTCCACACACCGTGTCACTCGCGATGACCCTCGCCGCCGCTTTCCCTTCAGTTCCCTCTTAACAATGGAGATTAATCCCCACTGCGGTTGATGAAGAAGCCCTGAGGTAAAGTTGAGGACCTTGAACGTGAGAACCCTCGTGGACGACGTCGACAAGTAAAGTTCATAAGTTCATGGTCACAGGCCATTCGGCCCGTCGAGTCTACTCCACCATCCAATCACGGCTGATCTATACATACTATACGATAAACTTTATTCATCCCCGGATTGGTCTGCCAACTGTCACAACAGCAACAAGATACACATGAGCTTGACATTAAAAGTGAAAAAAAAAGAAAAGGACAAGCGAATGTTGTGCACAGCACCTAAACCGGAACGAACAAACAAACAAACACAGACATCCCCTGGGCGGAAGATTCTAAAAGTAAAGTGCCCACACCGCTCCCCCACGCCGGGTCCTCCATTGTTCATCCACCGTCCCTCACGGCGGTCCCTCCATTGTTCATCCACCGTCCCTCACGGCGGTCCCTCCATTGTTCATCCACCGTCCCTCACGGCGGTCCCTCCACGCCGGGTCCTCCATTGTTCTTCACGACGTTTCCCAGGCCGATTCCCCATTGTCTTCCCCCCACCGCCTGGCTTCTCCACATTTCCCCGGGAGGCCTGTGGGGCGAGTCAGGCCCACCGTGGCACATTCCAGTCATCGCCGTGGTTGTTTGACGGGTGTATCGGGCACGCGCGGCTCTCCAGGAAACTTCCGCCGCGCACACGGATCTCTTGGACAGTCCCGTTGAGCGCACGGCTCTCAACCCCCTGTCTTTGGCAAAGACGCACAGATTCACCATGCTGCCTGTCCCACTAAATATATTTCCCCTCATCTCCTTTCTTTAGGAACATCTTTTAATTTTGAGGCGATGACCTCTGATCCAAGACTTCCCCCACTAGTGGGAACATCCACTCAAGATCATAAGTGATAGGAGTAGAATTTAGGCCATTCAGCTCATCAAGTTTAGTCCGCCATACAATCATGGCTGATCTATCTCTCCCTCCTAACCCCATTCTCCTGTCTTCTCTCCATAGCATCTTACACCATAATAATCAAGAATCTAACTAACTGCCTTAAATATATCCACTGACGTTGCCTACACAGCCTTCTGTGGCAAAGAATTCCACAGATTCACCACCCTATCCAGGCTTTTCACTGTTTGGTAAGGGACAGGTGCTCTCCCTCCCTCGCCTCCAGGTTGCTGTCCTTCCAGGGGAGACAGAGGCTCGCTTGCACCTACTCTAACCTAATGTATGACATCTGCTGCACCTGTAAATCGGTGAGACCAAGCATGCATGTTTTGCCAAGAACAGCTGGATCTCCCCATTCAGAATCAGAATTACCTTTATTTGTCATCCAAAAAACAAGTCTTTTGGACAAGATTTCGTCACCCACAGTCCAACATGCCAACCATTTTAGTTCCCATTAACATTCCCACACTGACCTTTCTGTCCTGTGCCTCCTCCATTGCCAGAGTAAGGCCACACACAAACTGGAGAAACAACACATCGTATTCTGTTTGGGTCGCTTCTAACCTGTCAGTATGAATATTGAATTCTCCAATTTGAGGCAAACTTTAGCAATCCCCCTCCCCTTTCTCTCCCACCGCCTTCCCTTTTTACCTTCCTCCCACCCCCTCCCGTTCCCCATCTGAACTCACATTTATTTCTCCCCTCTCCCTACATTCTTTTCCACGGCTTCACAATTCACAGCCCTTCAATCCTTTTGCCTCACCTTTTTTTAATCTCTGGCTGCCTTTGTCCAACGAGCTACCTATTAAACCTCCATTGAGCCCCCCTTCCCACCTGTGTTCATCTCTAACCTACCACTCTATGTCGGTCCCCCATGTCTTCCAGATTTATTTCCTCAACTCCTTAGAGTCTGTCTGAAGAAGGGTCTCCACCTGTAATCTCACCTATCCATTTTCTCCAGGGTTGGTGCCTGAGCCGCTGAGTTACTCCAAGATTTAATCTTTTTTTTAAACTGGCATTTCTATCTCCTTGTTTCTAAAATAATTGGAGATGTACAAATGAATCACTAATTTATCTAAAATATTTTTTTTGATCTCTGGAAGCGTGCCTTACACCATCTCTACCCCTATCTACTTGTGTTGGGAGTGCCAACTATACCTCAGTGATAACAAGTTGCTGCTGTTTACTGAAAACTTTGCTCTTTGATTTGTCCCATCTCGCATGTTCCTGGATTTAACTCCATCTGATATTTTTCTGTACACACTTCCAGTTGATCGATATGCTTCTGAATTATTTGATAATCTTCCTCATTCTCCACAACTCTGTCAGTTATTGTTTTGTCTTCAACCTTACTAGCCTGCCCACCTACGTCCTCGGTCCAACACAATTCGACGCTCTTATGGCGAGTCCGAAACTTGTTGGTTGTAGAAGAAGTTTATTGCAGCCGCAATATTCGAATACAGAGTTAAACAACAAGGTAAAGGACAACCATTACAAACTTACTGTCTTCCTTGAAGACTTCGCCGAACTGACTAAATCGGGCGCCAAACGCGCACATGACATCGCTGGCCAATCAGCGATGTCGCTCCCTGGACCAATCCCCATGGTCGCGTTCCCACGTGACCTCGCTGGCCAATCCGAGGGTTCGACGACCTGGACCATTCTCTATGGTCGCTACATGACCCCCCCCAGAACCCGAGGTGCGGAACCTAACAGGGAGCCGGATTTCGCGACCATAACGGGTACGGAGAGGGACAGCCTGAACCACAGGAGCCGGAGGTTCCGGACTTGGCGGAACAGCCGGGACGGGAGGTTCTGGAGGAACTACCGGAACGGGGGGTCCAGGAGGAACTGCCGGAACGGGGGGTCCTGGAGGAACTGTCGGAACGGGGGGTCCTGGACTGAGCGGAACTAACGGAGGTCGGCCTCTCCTAGGGGTTTGACCGACCAGGACTGGTTGATCCGGATCCAAATGGGCAGGTTTGAGCCGGGACACCGAGACGAGCTCACTCTTGCCGCACATGTCTAAGGTGAAGGTAGCCGTTCCCTTACGCAAAACCCGGAATGGCCCTTGATAGACCCTCTGCAACGGGGCGCGATGGGCATCTTTACGCAAAAAAACAAACTCACAGTCCTTCAGGGAAGACGGTTCATGTACCATGGGACACCCATGACGTGAAGTCGGAACTGGAGCCAGGGAGCCCACCCGTTCCCGGAGAGATGCTAACACTGATGGGACGGTAGGCAGCTGGTCTGAAGGGTCAGGAAACAGATCTCCGGGTACTCGAAGTGTCGAGCCATATACTAGCTCTGCGGACGACGCACCGAGATCTAGCTTAGGAGCAGTCCGGATGCCCAAAAGAACCCAAGGGAGTTGGTCTACCCAGTCCGGGCCTTCAAGCCTTGCACTGAGGGACGCCTTAAGTTGGCGGTGGAACCTTTCTACGAGTCCATTTGCCTGGGGGTGATAAGCAGTCGTGGGTTGTAACTTGGACCCGTACAGTTCTGCCAGCGCGGCCCAGAGGGACGAAGTGAACTGTGGCCCTCTGTCAGTGGTAATAACTGCCGGGACCCCGAAACGAGCTACCCAATGAAGGGCCAAAGCCCTAGCACAAGACGCGGACGAAATATCAAACAATGGGAAAGCCTCTGGCCACCGGGTGAACCGATCCACCACCGTGAGGAGGTGGGTGTAGCCCCGGGAGGAAGGTAAAGGCCCGACCAAATCCACGTGGATGTGGAAAAAACGAACAGCCGGGACCTCGAAATCCTGTACGGGGGGCTGGACGTGGCGCTGGACTTTAGCGGTCTGACAGGGCACGCAGGAACGTGCCCACCCCGCTACCTGTTTCCGCAGGCCATGCCAGACAAACCTCGCTGCTACCAAGGCAGAGGTGGAGCGGATAGACGGGTGCGCCAGCCCATGAATGGCATCGAAAACCCGGCGCTGAAGGGAGGGCGGTACTACCGGCCTGGGACGGGGAAGAGAAACATCGCACCAGACTTTCGTGCCCTCCGACCCACAAGCTACCTGGGCCAACTTAAATCCCGAAGTGGTGGACCGGTAAGTCGAAACGGTATCCGCTAGGAGCTGTGCCTCCGCAAGCTCCTGGGGATCCACCTCGCAGTCCACCGCCGAAATAGGGGGAAAAGCAGGTCTAGACAGGGCGTCAGCAACGGCATTCAGCTTACCCGCGACATGACGGACATCGGTGGTAAATTCGGAGATAGCAGTCAGATGCCGCTGCTGGCGGGCCGACCATGGGTCAGACAATTTCAAAAAAGCAAATGTTAATGGCTTGTGGTCCGTAAATGCCACAAATGGGCGGCCCTCGAGGAAGTACCTGAAATGACGAACAGCTAAATAGAGAGCCAGAAGCTCTCGGTCAAATGCGCTATACTTCAGCTCGGCCGAATTTAGTTGCCGGCTGAAAAACGCTAAAGGCTGCCAACGGCCACCGACCTGCTGCTCCAGAACCCCGCCCACCGCCACGTCAGAGGCGTCAACCGTCAGGGCCGTGGGGGCGGAGGGGCTCGGATGGACCAACATGGTGGCGTCTGCCAAGGCTGCCTTAGCTGCTGTAAAAGCCGACTCAGCGGTCGGGGACCACAACAACTCTACCGGATTCCCTGCAAGGCATTGGAAGAGTGGGCGCATGACTCGCGCAGCTGCCGGAACGAACCTATGGTAGAAATTAACCATGCCTACGAACTCCTGTCGCCCTTTTACTGTGGTGGGCCTAGGAAATGCCCGGATAGCCTCCACCTTTTCGGGCAAAGGGGAGGCGCCGGCAGGGGTAATTCTGTGCCCTAGAAAATCAAGAGCAGGAAGGCCGAATTGACATTTGGAGGGTTGGATTATGAGCCCGTGGTCTTGGAGCCGCTGGAACACGGTCCGCAAATGGGCCTGGTGTTCCTGCACGGAGGGGCTGGCGACCAGGATGTCGTCTAAATAAATAAACACAAACGGTAAACCTCGGCCCACGCGGTCCATCAGCCGCTGGAAAGCCTGTGCCGCGTTCTTTAAACCGAAAGGCATACGCAACCATTCAAACAACCCGAACGGAGTAATAGTTGCAGTTTTCTGTATGTCCTCCGGTCGCACCGGAATCTGATGGTATCCTCGCACCAAATCGATTTTGGAAAACACCACCGCTCCTTCCAGCCCAGATGAAAAATCCTGTAGGTGCGGTATGGGGTAGCGATCAGCCGTGGTGACAGCATTGAGACGCCGATAATCGCCACATGGTCTCCACCCCCCAGATGCCTTGGAGACCATGTGTAACGGCGAGGCCCACGGGCTGTCAGACTGACGGACAATTCCCATTTCCTCCATTTTCCTGAACCCGCCCTTGCCACCACCAGTTTGTCTGGCGGTAGTCTCCTGGCCCGAGCGAAAACGGGAGGGCCTTCGGTGCGGATGTGATGGACCACACCGTGCTTAGCCGAAGGCGTGTCAAAACGTTGGACGAGCAGCTCCGGAAACTCTGCCAGAATCGCAGCATACGAGTCGGGGGCCGCGACGACGGCCTGGACAGTAGGGCTGGGCGAGGAGGCGATTGTCGGAGCGACGTGCTCATCTTCGGCGGAGGGTCGGAGGTCGTTACCGCGGACATCAGGAACCAGTGAAAAAGCCCAGAGAAAATCTGCGCCCAGGATCGCTTGTTTGACGTCGGCTATGATGAATGGCCATTCGTACGTGCGGAGGCCTAACACAAGGGACATCTTCCGTGTACCGAAAGTGCGAATTGGGCTGCCATTAACCGCGATGAGGGTGGGACCTGTCTTACCCGATCTGGTTTCGAGGTCGGTCGGCGGCACTATGCTGACGATGGCTCCCGTGTCGACCAAAAATTCTGTGTCCGTGAATCGATCATGGACATAGAGGCGCCGGTTCTGGCCAATCGTAACTGCCCCTATGTACGATCGGCCGAGGCATTTCCCGCGAAGGTACAAGGCAAACGGCAGTTGCGGGATTCGTTACCCCATCGTAGGTGATAATAGCACCAGCCGCGCTTGTGCGGGTCTTTTTGGCGGGCTTTCGGAGAATTGGCGGGAGACGTGGCGCCATCTTGCCGTCGCTGTGGCGTGGTCACTGATGTCGAGACTTTGTTGATCGAACCACTTGCCTTGTTTTTTGCCGCTATGAGCGCGTCCGCTTTCGCTGCATATGCTTCGGGGTCCTTAAAAGAACAATCCGTGAGCAGCAGTCGGACATCCTCGGGAAGTTTCTCGCGGAATGCCTGTTCGAACATAGGGCAATCCGTATGCTCACCGGCTAGCATCATCATTTCGGCCATGAGGACGGAAGGCAGTTGGTCTCCAAGATCTGGTAGGTGCAGAAGTTTTGCCGCACCACCATGCTTATTAAACCCGAAGGTTCGCAGTAATACTTTCTTCATGGCCTCGTACTTGTTTTCCGCAGGTGGATCCACGATGAACCGCATCACGCGCTTGGTTGTGTCCGGCGATAGAGCGCTGACGAGGTAGTAGTACTTCGTGGATTCGTCCGACACCTTCTTTATATGAAATTGAGCCTCGGTGTGGATAAACCAAGCTTGCGGTGCGTGCGTCCAAAACAACGGAAGATGAACGCTTCCAGCGCTTGACTCCGGTGTGCCCGGCTTGGTCATCGTCAACGAGGCGTCGGGTTCCTGCTCAGTCGGTGATCGTCCAGATCACGTCGGGGTCACCAATATGGCGAGTCCGAAACTTGTTGGTTGTAGAAGAAGTTTATTGCAGCCGCAATATTCGAATACAGAGTTAAACAACAAGGTAAAGGACAACCATTACAAACTTACTGTCTTCCTTGAAGACTTCGCCGAACTGACTAAATCGGGCGCCAAACGTGCACATGACATCGCTGGCCAATCAGCGATGTCGCTCCCTGGACCAATCCCCATGGTCGCGTTCCCACGTGACCTCGCTGGCCAATCCGAGGGTTCGACGACCTGGACCATTCTCTATGGTCGCTACACTCTAACCTGACCTGACATCGAAGCAGGATTAGGCCATCCGATCCATCATGTTTACTCCGCCATTCAATTCTGGCTGATATATCTTTCCATCTCAACCCCATTCTCCCGCCCTCTCCCAATAACCCCTGACGCCTCTACTACGTCTGTGCTCTAATTTCACCAATAGCCCCAGCAGCCTATCAATGCACCTCTTTCCTTCTTCAGCAGTCCCACATAGTTGAAGATCACTCCTTCTGCTCCAGTTCTGAGGATTTGCAGGTTGCTGAATAGGCTAAACTCTGAATTCCACACTCTAACAAAGGACAGGAACTGCTTTATGGAACAGCAGGTTAG
Organism: Rhinoraja longicauda; assembly: GCF_053455715.1. Classification (NCBI taxonomy): domain Eukaryota; kingdom Metazoa; phylum Chordata; class Chondrichthyes; order Rajiformes; family Arhynchobatidae; genus Rhinoraja; species Rhinoraja longicauda. The sequence continues at coordinate 2,831,335 of NC_135968.1, forward strand.
CTTGAGAGGTGCTGCACCATCTTTCATCCTTACACTCGTCCTTACACTTGGCTTCATCCTTGCACTCGGCTTCATGCTTCTGAGAAAAGAACTGGAGGCGTCTTCCAAATGCTCCTTCATTGTAAGTGTTCACGGGACAGGGATTCCCACGTCACAGGGGTAGTCTGCGTTTTTAAAAAGGCTTTGCGAACATCCTTGAATCATTTCTTCTGTCTGGTGACTAGTCACCTGACGTGAAGTAGCTCTGAGTGACTGCTTTGGGAGTCTGGTGTATATGAAGTGAATTATTTTGTTAGCTATTCCATTAAATTCAGATGTTGAACTGGGGAAAGGACACAGAGATTGGTTCACTTATCAAAAATCTGAATTCTGAGGATTTTTCAGAGATAGCATTTATGGTACATCTGCAATAAGATGCCTGCTCTGAGTAGTCCGTGTGTCAGAAATGTATAGGAGGTGGGAAATCACTGTTCACCCGTAGATTACTAGCTTTAAGCTGGGTTGGGGCTCTGCAAACATTGATTTCCTTAGATGGTACTGAAGTGAACATGGAGTTTCATCATCACTTCTCTTGAGAGGAGGCTCCTAAGGACTGTGAAGTGGTCCATATTTTTCCAGAGTTTCAATGTGGACCTTCATTGAGAGGTGTTGGCAGCAGAGCATGTGGGAAAAAAACTGTTTTAGGAATGGGGACACAAGAAACTGCAGATGCTGGAATCTTGAGCAAATAAGTGCAAAGAGATGGAGGAACTCAGAGGGTCAGGCAACATCTGTGAAGGAAATGTACAGATGACATTTCACTTGGGACCCTTCATCAGCATGAATATAGATCTCGACTCAAAACCTCATCTACTCATTCCCACCACAGTTGCTGGCTGACCGCTGAGTCCTTCCTCACTTAGATTTTTGCAATGTTTTAGAAAAGGTTGCTACAAGACTATACATACATTACAGTGATATGGACTTGCCCACCAACATCCACAGAAACATTGTGTACAGGAGCTCGCAGGCTGAGGTCGGAGTGAACTTGGTTCTTCACAGAAGGTGGTGGAGGTTGAGGAATTTCTATGTGCTCCACAGCAGTAGGATATATGTAATAACAGGACTAGCCGAGTGCCATCTGATTATTACAAGGATCACAGTGATTTTTTACAATTTTTTTTCCTGCACCAGATGTTGGCATCGCTGCTCAGGCCAGCATTTTCCTTGTCCGTCTCCAGTTCTCGAGCACCTGATGGAGCCACGCAGTTCATTGAACAAATAGACTGATAAATTAGACCCAATACTTCCAGGGAGAAAAGATATTTGGATTGCCTTTATTGATGGCTTATCTGTACATTTCTCAAATAAAGGAGGAGTCTGTGTAGAGTATCCACATTCTCCCTCAGGTTTCCTCCAACGCCCCAAAGGCGATATCATTGGTAAGTTAATTGGCTGCTGTAAATTGCCTAAGTGAGGGGACAAAGCTAATGGTGGGAGTGAGGTGGGATGGGGGGGGGGGGGGGGGTTGGAGGAGGGGGGTGTTAGTTGATGAGAATATGGTGAGGGTTTAAAATAATGTGAGTGTTGGTCAGCACAGACTCAGTGGGATAAAGGGCATATTTCTATTCTGTATCACTGACTCTATGACCCTATCTCAACAGGGAACAGTGCAGACAGAAGAGAAGATATTTTAAGTGCATCCGTGGCTATCGAAAGACATGGGCAAGACCCGACTCAACAGAAGGACATTGGAGAGACATCAGAAGAGCTTGGTATGGACAAATATTAAAATCTTATTGACTAGCCTAGGATACCCAAACGTTAACACAGTCACATAAAATGCAATTAGTATCTTTGGTCAGGGGAATTGTTTATTGTTGATGAGTAAAGTTTATTAAGGGAACATATTCTGATGACTGTGGAGAGTGGAGGTCACAGAGATGGAATGATTTTCTGCTATTTCTATTTAAATGAATAAATCATCAAGTCCTGAAGGTCTGATGATGTCCTTGACTTGCCATATGTTTGTTTCTCCCTCCATATTTGCTGCCAGTCTCATATTTCCAGGAGTTTCTGTTCCTGATCTGCAACATCTGAAGTTTTATTTTGTCTCAGTAACTATATGTCATTGTTGTTTAGATGGCATTTTTGACTGAAGCCAAATTAATAGAAAGAGTTTCTTCATACAAGGGATTGCAGATGCTGGATCCTGGAGCAACAAACAATCTGCTGGAGGAACTCAGCGGGTTGAGCAGCATTTGTGGGGAGAAAGGAATTGTCAACGTTTCAGATCAATATATAGTATCAGGAAAGAATTTGATTCCTTGCAATAATAACCTGAAGCCACTTGGGGGCAGAGGAAGACACCTCCAAACATTGAGGGTGCTGTAACAGTAACCGACAGCCACTGGGGCTGTGGAGGGTGTGGGTGAAACTGCACAGGAGGATTCCACTGTGCCTGGATGTCCTGAGACTGCAGGAGCTCTTCAGATGAATGTGCCACTGAAAGCTTTTTAAAAAACAATCTGCTGGAGGAACTCAGCAGGTCAGGCAGCACCTGTGGAGGGAAATGAATATTCCACATTTTAGGTTAAGACCTTTGCACCCATTGGAAGTGACGGATTGGGAAAGGGCAGGATTTTATACATGTACAGCTTTTTGTCTTGGTGATGCAGCTTAGATACCAACTTGAACTGAAGCCCCGAGAAACAATGCGGATGCAGATGCAGATGCAGATGCAGATGCAGATGCAGATGCAGATGCAGATGCAGATGCAGATGCAGATGCCGAACCTTGAGCAAAAAACAAAGTGCTAGAGGAAGGTAGCAGGAGACCTGTGTGATCTCCTGGACAAGTTTCGATCGCCTAGCTTGGGGTCGGAGAGGAATTTCCCGCATTTTTTTCCCCAAATTGGCCTGGGTTTTTATCCGGTTTTTCGCCTCTCCCAGGAGATCACTCAGTTCTTTTAGGTGGGCGGTTGGAGCGGTTGGAGCAGCGGCCGGGCGGTAGGTTTGGAAACCGAGCAAGGGGCTTTGTTTTCACAGAGGCCCAGGAGCGGTAGGAGTGGTTGGAGTAGCGTCCGGGCGGTAGTTTTTGGAAACTGAGCACGGGGCTTTGTTCTTACAGAGGCCCAGGAGCGGTTGGAGCGGTTGGAGCAGACCACTCTGCAACGTTCCCAGTTAACATAGAAACATAGAAAATAGGTGCAGGAGTAGGCCGTTCGGCCCTTCGAGCCTGCACCGCCATTCAATATGATCATGGCTGATCATCCAGCTCAGTAGCCTGTACCTGCCTTCTCTCCATACCCCCTGATCCCTTTAGCAAAAAGGGCCACATCTAACTCCCTCTTAAATATAGCCAATGAACTGGCCTCAACTACCTTCTGTGGCAGAGAATTCCACAGACTCACCACTCTCTGTGTGAAGAAATGTTTTCTTATCTCGGTCCTAAAAGACTTCCCCCTTATCCTTAAGCTGTGACCCCTGGTTCTGGACTCCCCCAACATCGGGAACAATCTTCCCGCATCTAGCCTCTCCAACCCCTTAAGAATTTTATATGTTTCTATAAGATCTCCCCTCAGTCTTCTAAATTCCAGCGAGTACAAGCCCAGTCTATCCAGTCTTTCCTCATATGAAAGTCCCGCCATCCCAGGGATCAATCTGGTGAACCTTCTCTGTACTCCCTCTAAGGCAAGAACATCTTTCCTCAGGTTAGGAGACCAAAACTGCACACAATACTCCAGGTGCGGTCTCACCAAGGCCCTGTACAACTGCAGCAGAACCTCCCTGCTCCTAAATTCAAATCCTCTTGCTATGAATGCCAACATACCATTCGCTTTCTTCACTGCCTGCTGCACCTGCATGCCTGCTTTCAATGACTGGTGCACCATGACACCCAGGTCACGTTGCATCTCCCCTTCTCCCAATCGGTCACCATTCAGGTAATACTCTGCTTTCCTGTTCATGCCGCCAAAGTGGATAACCTCACATTTATCCACATTATATTGCATCTGCCATGCGTTTGCCCACTCGCCTAATCTATCCAAGTCACTCTGCAGCCTCCTAGCATCCTCCTCGCAGCTAACACTGCCACCCAGCTTCGTGTCATCCGCAAACTTAGAGATGTTGCATTCAATTCCCTCGTCCAAATCATTAATATACACTGTAAATAACTGGGGTCCCAGCACTGAGCCTTGCGGTACCCCACTAGTCACTGCCTGCCATTCCGAAAAGGACCCGTTTATTCCTACTCTTTGCTTCCTGTCCGCCAACCAATTTTCTATCCACCTCAACACTGAACCCTCAATACCGTGTGCTTTAAGTTTGTACACCAATCTCCTATGTGGGACCTTGTCGAAGGCCTTCTGAAAGTCCAGATATAACACATCGACTGGTTCTCCCTTATCCACTCTACTAGTTACATCCTCGAAAAATTCTATAAGATTCGTCAGACATGATTTGCCTTTGGTAAATCCATGCTGACTTTGTCCGATGATTTCACCACTTTCCAAATGTGATGCTATCACATCTTTAATAACTGACTCTAGCATTTTCCCCACTACCGATGTTAGGCTAACTGGTCTATAATTCCCCGTTTTCTCTCTCCCTCCCTTTTTAAAAAGGGGTTACATTAGCTACCCTCCAGTCCTCAGGAACTACTCCAGAATCTAAAGAGTTTTGAAAAATTATCACTAATGCATCCACTATTTCTGAGGCTACTTCCTTAAGCACTCTGGGATGCAGCCTATCTGGCCCTGGGGATTTATCTGCCTTTAATCCATTTAATTTACCGAACACCACTTCCCGATTACCCTGGATTTCCCTCAGTTCCTCCATCTCATTAGACCCCCGGTCCCCTGCTATTTCCAGCAGACGGTTTATGTCTTCCTTAGTGAAGACAGAACCAAAGTATTTGTTCAATTGGTCTGCCACCTCCTTGTTCCCTATGATCAATTCACCTGTTTCCGACTGCAAGGGACCTACATTTGTCTTAACTAATCTTTTTCTCTTGACATATCTATAAAAGCTTTTGCAGTCAGTTTTTATGTTCCTTGCCAGTTCTCCCTCATAATCTATTTTCCCTTTCCTAATTAAGCCCTTTGTCCTCCTCTGCTGGACTCTGAATTTCTCCCAGTCCTCTGGTATGCTACTTATTCTGGCTAATCTGTATGCTTCATCTTTTGTTTTAATACTATCCTTGATTTCCCTTGTTAGCCACGGATGCACTACCTTTCCTGGTTTGTTCTTTTGCCAAACTGGGATGAACACTTGTTGTAGTTCATCCATGCGACCTTTAAATGCCTTCCATTGCATGTCCACCGTCAACCCTTTCAGCATCAATCGCCAGTCTATCTTGGACAATTCACGCCTCATACCCTCAAAGTTACCTTTCTTTAAGTTCAGAACACTTGTTTCTGTATTGACTTTGTCACTCTCCATCCTAATGAAGAACTCTACCATATTATGATCACTCTTGCCCAAGGGGCCTCGCACAACAAGACTGCTAACTAACCCTTCCTCATTACTCAATACCCAGTCTAGAATGGCCTGTTCTCTCGTTGGTTCCTCGACATGTTGGTTTAGAAAACCATCTCTCAAACATTCCAAGAAACATTAAGGGGGAGTATGAGTGCCAGGGCAGTTTATTGTTCTGGGTGTCGGAAATGGGGAATCTGGGAGTCTGATAGTCTTCCAGACATCCACATCTGCGCCAGGTGCGACGAGATGGGGCTCCTAAGGGACCGTATTAGGAACCTGGAGCGGCAGATTGATGACCGCCGTCTGGTCAGGGAGAGTGAGGAGGTTATAGAGAGGAGTTATAGAGAGGTGGTCACTCCAAGACCACGGGAGGTAGACAAGTGGGTCACGGTTAGGGGGGGCAAGGAGCAGAGGCAGGGACTAGAGAGTACCCCAGTGGATGTACACCTTTGGCAATAAATACTCCTGATTAGGTACTGTTGGGGAGTACAGCCTACCTGGGGGCAGCGACGGCGCCCGGGCCTCTGGCACGGAGTCCGGCCCTGTTGCTCAGAAGGGTAGGGAAAAGAAGAAGAGAGCGATAGTGATAGGGGACTCTATAGTGAGAGGGTCAGATAGGCGATTCTGTGGATGCAGTCGGGAGACCCGGATAGTAGTCTGCCTCCCTGGTGCCAGTGTCCGGGATGTATCTGAACGTGTCCAAGATATCCTGAAAAGGGAGGGAGAGGAGCCAGAGGTCGTGGTACATATAGGTATCAACAATATAGGTAGGATAAGGGAAGAGGTCCTGAAAGGAGAATTTAGGGGGCTAGGGAGTTTAAAAAAAGGACTTCCAAAGTGATAATCTCAGGCTTACTGCCTGTGCCACGCGATAGTGAGAATAGGAATGGAGTGAGGTGGTGGATAAATACGTGGCTGAGGGACTGGTGCAGGGAGCAGGGATTCAAGTTTCTGGATCATTGGGACCTCTTCTGGGGGAAGTATGACCTGTACAAAAAGGGCGGGTTGCATCTGAACCTGAGGGGAACCAATGTCCTGGCGGGGAGATTTGCTAAGGTAATTGTGGAGACTTTAAACTAGTACGGTTGGGGGGAGGGACTCAAACACAGATAGCTAATAGGCAGTGTGTGAGGCAGGAGGCAGAAAAGGGAAACACTCAGACCCAATATGTAGGAGAGAAAGAAGTGAAAAGAAATAAACTGAGAATAAGAAATGATGGGTCCCTTAAATGTGTATATTTTAATGCTAGGAGCATTGTAAGAAAGATGGATGAGCTTAGAGCCTGGATTGACATCTGGAAGTATGATGTTGTGGCGATCAGTGAAACATGGTTGCAGGAGGGTTGCGATTGGCAATGAAATATTCCAGGATTTAATTGTTTCAGATGTGATAGAATCGGAGGGGCAAGAGGTGGGGGTGTGGCATTGCTTGTCAGGGAGGATATCACAGCAGTGCTTTGGCAGGATAGACTAGAAGGCTCGATTAGGGAGGCTGTTTGGGTGGAACTCAGAAATGAGAAAGGCTTAGCAACACTTATAGGGGTGTATTATAGACCGCCAAATAGGGAACGAGAATTGGAAGAGCAAATATGTAAGGAGATAGCAGATATTAGTAGTAAGCACAGAGTAGTGATTGTGGGTGATTTCAATTTTCCGTACATAGACTGGGAATCACATTCTGTTAAAGGGCTGGATGGTTTGGAGTTTGTAAAATGTGTGCAGGATAGTTTTTTTGCAGCAATACGTAGAGGTACCTACCAGAGAAGGGGCAGTGTTGGACCTCCTGTTAGGAAATGAGACGGGTCAGGTGACGGAGGTATGTGTTGAGGAGCACTTTGGGTCTAGTGATCACAATGCCATTAGTTTCAATATAATTATGGAGAAGGTCAAATCTGGACCAAGGGTTGAGATTTTGGATTGGAGAAAGGCTAATTTTGAGGAGATGAGAAAGGATTTAAAAGGAGTGAAATGGGACATTTTGTTTTATGAAAAGGATATAATAGAGAAATGGAGGATATTTAAAGGTGAAATTTTGAGAGTACAGAGTCTTTATGTCCCTGTTCAGTGGAAAGGAAAGAATAATAGTTTGAAAGAGTCGTGGTTTTCCAGGGAAATTGGACACTTGGTTCGGAAAAAGAGGGAGATATACAATAAATATAAGTGGCAGGGAGTAAATGAGGTTCTTGAGGAATAAAAAGAATGTAAAAGGAATCTTAAGAAGGAAATTAGAAAAGCGAAAAAAAGATATGAGGTTGCTTTGGCAAGTAATGTAAAAGTAAACCCCAAGGGGTTCTACAGATATGTCAATAGCAAAAGGATAGCGAGGGATATAATTGGTCCATTAGAGAGTCAGAGTGGACAGCTATGTGCTGAGCCGGAAGAAATGGGGGAGATATTAAACAATTTCTTTTCTTCGGTATTCACCGAGGAGAAGGATATTGAATGATGTGAGGTAAGCGAAACAAGTAGAGTAGTGATGGAAATTATGAGGATCAAAGAAGAGGAGGTACGGACACTTTTGAAAAATATAAAAGTGGATAAGTCTCCAGGTCCTGATAGGATATTCCCTAGGACATTGAGGGAAGTTAGTGCAGAAATAGCAGGGGCTATGACGGAAATATTTCAAACGTCATTAGAAACGGGGATGGTGCCGGAAGATTGGCGCATTGCGCATGTTGTGCCTTTGTTTAAAAAAGGTTATAAAAGTAAACCTAGCAATTATAGACCTGTTAGTTTGACGTCTGTGGTGGGAAAATTAATGGAAAAGATACTTAGGGACAATATATATAATCACATGGATAAACAAGGCCTGATTAGAAACAGTCAACATGGATTTGTGCCTGGAAGGTCATGTTTGACTAATCTTCTTGAATTTTTTGAAGAGGTTACCAGGGAAATTGATAAGGGCAAGGCTGTGGATGTTGTCTATATGGACTTCAGTAAAGGCATTTGACAAGGTTCCACATGGAAGGTTGATTAAGAAGGTTAAATCGTTGGGTATTAATAGTGAGGTTGCAAGATGGATTCAACAATGGCTGAATGGGAGATACCAGAGGGTAATGGTTGACAACTGTATGTCAGGTTGGAGGCCAGTGTCTAGTGGAGTACCCCAAGGATCTGTGTTGGGTCCACTGTTGTTTGTCATTTACATTAATGATCTGGATGATGGTGTGGCAAATTGGATTAGTAAGTATGCATATGATACTAAGATAGGTGGTGTAGTTAATAATGAAGTAGATTTTCAAAGTCTACAGAGAGACTTGGGCCTTTTGGAAGGGTGGGCTGAAAGATGGCAGATGGAGTTTAATGCTGATAAGTGTGAGGTGCTGCATTTTGGTAGGACAAATCAAAATAGGACGTACAGGGTAAATGGTAGGGAATTGAGGAATGCAGTGGAACAGAGGGATCTGGGAATAACTGTGCATTGTTCCCTGAAGGTGGGATCTCACGTGGATAGGGTGGTGAAGAAGGCGTTTGGTATGCTTGCCTTTATAAATCAGAGCATCGAATATAGAAGTTGGGATGTAATGTTAAAATTGTACAAGGCATTGGTGAGGCCGAATCTGGAGTATGGTGTGCAGTTCTGGTCGCCAAATTATAAGAAGGATGTCGACAAAATGGAGAGGGTGCAGAGGAGATTTACTAGAATGTTGCCTGGGTTTCAGCACTTAAGCTACAGAGAGAGGTTGAACAGGTTGGGTCTTTATTCTTTGGAGCGTAGAAGGTTGAGGGGGGACTTGATAGAGGTTTTTTAAATTTTAAGAGGGACGGACAGAGTTGACGTGGGTAGGCTTTTCCCTTTGAGAGTGGGGAAGTTTCCAACAGGGGGACATAACTTCAGAATTAAGGGACAAAAGTTTAGGGGTAACATGAGGGGTAACTTCTTTACTCGGAGGGTGGTGGCTGTATGGAATGAGCTTCCGGTGGAAGTGGTGGAGGCAGGCTCGATTTTATTATTTAATAGACAATAGGCAATAGGTGCAGGAGTAGGCCATTCAGCCCTTTGAGCCAGCACCGCCATTCAATGCGATCATGGCTGATCACTCTCAATCGGTACCCCGTTCCTGCCTTCTCCCCATACCCCCTCACTCCGCTATCCTTAAGAGCTCTATCCAGCTCTCTCTTGAAAGCATCCAACGAACTGGCCTCCACTGCTTTCTGAGGCGAGAATTCCACACCTTCACCACTCTCTGACTGAAAAAGTTCTTCCTCATCTCCGTTCTAAATGGCCTACCCCTTATTCTTAAACTGTGGCCCCTTGTTCTGGACTCCCCCAACATTGGGAACATGTTTCCTGCCTCTAATGTGTCCAATCCCCTAATTATCTTATATGTTTCAATAAGATCCCCCTCATCCTTCTAAATTCCAGTGTATACAAGCCTAATTGCTCCAGCCTTTTAACATACGACAGTCCCGCCATTCCGGGAATTAACCTAGTGAACCTACGCTGCACGCCCTCAATAGCAAGAATATCCTTCCTCAAATTTGGAGACCAAAACTGCACACAGTACTCCAGGTGCGGTCTCACCAGGGATCGGTACAACTGTAGAAGGACCTCTTTGCTCCTATACTCAACTCCTCTTGTTATGAAGGCCAACATTCCATTGGCTTTCTTCACTGCCTGCTGTACCTGCATGCTTCCTTTCAGTGACTGATGCACTAGGACACCCAGATCTCGTTGAACATCCCCTCTTCCTAACTTGACACCATTCAGATAATAATCTGCCTTTCTATTCTTACTTCCAAAGTGAATAACCTCACACTTATCTACATTAAACTGCATCTGCCATGTATCCGCCCACTCACACAACCTGTCCAAGTCACCCTGCAGCCTTATCGCATCTTCCTCACAATTCACACTACCCCCCAGCTTAGTATCATCTTAAGAGTAAATTGGATAGGTATATGGATGGGAGGGGATTGGAGGGTTATGGTCTGAGAGCGGGTAGATGAGACTAGGTCAGAGAAAGTGGTCGGCGTGGACTGGTAGGGCCCAACGTGCCTGTTTACGTGCTGTAATTGTTATATGGTTATATGGTTATATGGACAGACAACTTCTGTGGAGAGAAATGGGCAGATAATGTTTGGAGAGAAATAAGGCAGATGTGGAATCGGATAGAGGAGGAGTGACGTAATTCGTACAGGGGCGTGCGTGTAACAAGTTAGATGGGGAGGAGTGTGTTAGGGGGCTTGGTGTACTGAAATTGGAGAATTCAATGTTTGTATCATTGGGTTGTAGGCTATCCAAGTGAATATGAGGTGCTCTTCTTTCAGTTACATGTGTCCTCAGTCTGATAATGGAGGAGGCCGAGCACTGAAAGGTTAGTATGGGAATGGGAAGGGGAATTAAAATGGTTTGCAACTGGGAGCTCCAGCAGACAATGTGGACAGAATGTAACCTATTATGTCTCTCCAATTTTCTCTTTTTTCCACTCATTCATTATCCCCAATCCCTTCCTCCTATTTTACTTTCACTCTTCCTCTTTCTTCTGTATCTGATTCCACATCTGCATCCTTTTGCCTCCAATTCACTTCCAGCCTTTCTCGCTATCCTTTCCAACTGCCAACTATTCCTCCTAACATGATTCCACAATCACTGATTGTTGCCCCACCTCTTACCCTCACTCTTTACCAAGTTAGGAGGAGGGGGAGTTCAACGACATCTGGGTGTCCTAGTGCATCAGTCAATGAAAGGAAGCATGCAGGTACAGCAGGCAGTGAAGAAAGCCAATGGAATGTTGGCCTTCGTAACAAGAGGAGTTGAGTATAGGAGCAAAGAGGTCCTTCTACAGTTGTACCGGGCCCTGGTGAGACCGCACCTGGAGTACTGTGTGCAGTTTTGGTCTCCAAATTTGAGGAAGGATATTCTTGCTATGGAGGGCGTCCAGCGTAGGTTCACTAGGTTAATTCCCGGAATGGCGGGACTGTCGTATGTTGAAAGGCTGGAGCGATTGGGCTTGTATACACTGGAATTTAGAAGGATGAGGGGGGATCTTATTGAAACATATAAGATAATTAGGGGATTGGACACATTAGAGGCAGGAAACATGTTCCCAATGTTGGGGGAGTCCAGAACAAGGGGCCACAGTTTAAGAATAAGGGGTAGGCCATTTAGAACGGAGATGAGGAAGAACTTTTTCAGGCAGAGAGTGGTGAAGGTGTGGAATTCTCTGCCTCAGAAGGCAGTGGAGGCCAGTTCGTTGGATGCTTTCAAGAGAGAGCTGGATAGAGCTCTTAAGGATAGCGGAGTGAGGGGGTATGGGGAGAAGGCAGGAACGGGGCACTGATTGAGAGTGATCAGCCATGATCGCATTGAATGGCGGTGCTGGCTCGAAGGGCTGAATGGCCTACTCCTGCACCTATTGTCTATTGTCTATTGTTTCATCCCTCTACTCCGTCTGCCAGAAGAAGTTATTCATTTTAGAGGTACAGCGAGGAAACAGGCCCTTCCTTGCAGTACTCACCTGCACCACTGGAGGCCAGAGGGGCACCTCCATTCATGGCCTTTGGCTGTGACATCCTTGAGAGGTGGAATTGAGACCTGAGTCACCAATGATTATGGTTCAATAACCCTCCCACCCCACACCTTCCCCAAAACCCGGCCTTTCCTGCTTCGCTTTCTTTTTCCGCACTCTTCAACTTTTCAATGTGGAGAAGGTGTAAGACACAGAACTACAGGTTTAAATTAGTAACATTCTTTGGACTTTGAAGAACTTGCTCACATGGAGTGATTGTCACTAGAACTGGACTGTCATATGCGTGGGGGTCAACTTCAGGAATCTCTTAAGAATGAATACATGGCAAAACTCAGGAATGTCGGGGTCTTGGATGTGTAAATTTAGTAGGACAAGTGTCAATTACATCCTTAACGAGTCCTACGTTGCAACTGGTTTAATATTGTGGTCCCGAGCCAGTCGAATGTATAAATAGACCGACTCCTTAAATTTGTGAAGATAAATTTTCCCAAACGACAAATCAGTACATATCTGTACTTTTCCAGCGCAACTAATTGCAAATTATGTGAGCTTATGTGTGATTCCGACTCAATCTCTACAAGAATAGTGCAGACAGAGAAGAGAAGACATTTTAAGTGTGTGTGTGGCTAATCATCGAAGGAGGTGAATGTGACCCCACGCAGCTGAGCAGGAGTGGAGAAACATCAGAAAGGAATGGTATGGACAAACATTTAAAACCATATTGTCTCGTCAAGGATGCATGGATAATCTGTCACACTCACATAGAATGTAATTATGTCTTTGATCAGGGATTTTTTTCCCCTGGGCTCTTGGTCACTATGGACAGTGGAGGTCACAGTCAGATGGAATGTTTTCCTGCTGCCCGATTTGTCCATAAACTATTACATCTGATATCCTCAGATCTGGTGAAAGGCTATAACTTGAAACATTATTATGTTCCTCACTCCACAGATATTATCTGTCCTATGTTTCTCGGAGTTTATATATCTAATTTTCAATCTGTGCAGCTTTTTGATTCGATGATGATTTCATTCCACTTGTCATAGCTCAGATACCAATTTCATCTGAAGTCAATTCAACAGAGAATTGGATCTTTGCAATAATGTGTGTAACCACTGCGGGGCAGAAGAAGCCACTTCCAAACATTGAGGCTGCAACCACACCGGCTGCTGTAAGTAAAACCAACAGCAATGGGGGCTGTGGAGGGTGTGGGTGAAACAGGGCACAGGAGGATTTCGCTGTGCCTGTCCTGAGGTGGCAGGACTCTATAAAGATTTTCAGAGTCTGAAGAAGGCTCCTGACCCATAATGTCACCATTCTATGTTCTCCAAAGATGCTGCCTGACCTGCTGAGCTACTCCAGCACTTTGTGTCTTTTCTTTAGATAGACCTTTTTTCCCAGTGGAAATGTCAAATATAAGAGGTCGTAGCTTTAAGGTGAGGGTACGATAAGAGGTCGTAGCTTTAAGGTGTGAAGAGATATCCAGGATATTTTGTATACACAGAGGCTTGTGGGTGCCTGGATCGCGCTGCCAAGCTTGGACATGGAGCCAGATAAACTAAGAGGCTTTGGGAACATGGATATGCAGGGAGTTGAGGGGTATGGATCACGTGCAGGCAAACAAGATCAGTTTAAACTGGCCTCATGTTCGGCACAGATGGGATGAAGGGCATGTTCCTGTGCTGTACTGTTTAATAGGAAGAGTTTCTAAATACAAGAGTAGATAGATGCTGGAATCTGGAGCAACAAACAATCTGCAGGAGGAACTCAGCAGATCGAGCAGCATTTGTGGGGAGAAAGGAATTGCCAACGTTTCAGATCAATATACTGTATCAGGGAAGAATTTGGTTCCTTGCAATAATAACCTGAAGCCACTTGGGGGCAGAGGAAGACACCTCCAAACATTGAGGGTGCTGTAACAGTAACCGACAGCCACTGGGGCTGTGGAGGGTGTGGGTGAAATAGTGCACAGGAGGATTCCACTGTGCTTGGATGTTCTGAAACTGCAGGAGCTCTTCAGTTGAATGTGCCACTGAAATATTTTTTTTAAACAATCTGCTGGAGGAACTCAGCAGGTCGGGCAGCACCTGTGGAGGGAAATTAATATTCCACATTTTAGGTTAAGACCTTTCCACCCATTGGAAGTGACGGATTGGGAAAGGGCAGGATTTTATACATGTACAGCTTTTTATCTTGGTGATGCAGCTTAGATACCAACTTGAACTGAAGCCCCGAGAAACAATGCAGATGCAGATGCAGATGCCGAATCTTGACCAAAAAACAAAGTGCTAGAGGAACTTAGCAGGACAGACAACATCTGTGGAGAGAAATGGGCAGATAATGTTTGGAGAGAAATGAGGCAGATGTGGAATCGGACAGAGGAGTGACATAATTCGCACAGGGGCGTGCGTGTAACAAGTTAGATGGGGAGGAGAGTGTTAGGGGGGTTGGTGTACTGAAATTGGAGAATTCAATGTTTGTATCAATGGGTTGTAGGGTATCCAAGTGAATATGAGGTGCTTTTCTTTCAGTTACGTGTGTCCTCACTCTGATAATGGAGGAGGCCGAGCACTGAAAGGTTAGTATGGGAATGGGAAGGGGAATTAAAATGGCTTGCAACTGGGAGCTCCAGCAGACAATGTGGACAGAGTGCAACCTACTATGTCTCTCCAATTTTCTCTTTTTTCCGCTCGTTCCTTATCCCTAATCCCTTCCTCCTGTTTTACTTCACTCTTCCTCTTCCTTCTGTATCTGATTCCACATCTGCATCCTTTTGCCTCCAATTCACTTCCACCTTTTCTCGCTATCCTATCCAACTGCCAACTATTCCTCTTAAGATGATTCCACGATCGCTGATTGTTGCCCCACCTCTTACCTTCACTCTTTACCAAGTTTCATCCCTCTACTCCGTGTGCCACAAGAAGTTATTCGTTTTAGAGATACAGCGAGGAAACAGGCCCTTCGCCCACGAAATCCATGTAAATCAATGATCGCCTGTACACTAGTTCTATTCTACACACATGTGGACAATTTACAGAAGCTAATTAACCTAGAAACCTGCACATTTTTGAAATGTGAGAGGAAACCGGAGCACCCAGGTTTCCTACGTACAGACAGTACCCGAGGTCAGGATTGAACTCAGAACTCTGGCACTGTGAGGCAGCAGCTCTACTGTTTGTGAGTGTGTTCATTGAGAGGCACTCAGGTATATATACAAGTCCTTTATTAGCAGGGCCTTACAGTACAGATGCTGGCTTCCATTACCTCCAGTCTCCTGCCTGATTCCAGTGTAACCCAGTACAAAACCCGGCCTGGATTATGGACCGGGTGCACAACAGTAAAACCAGACATGGATCTACATCCCCCTTCTTAAGCATAAGCCCCCCCAAACCAGATAACAATATGAAACAACTACAACTTACAACTTACCCCCATCCTAATACAAGGGATGAAAAGACAACCACGGCAACGCTAAACAGAGGAGGATAAAACTCGAGTAAGATAAACAAAAGGGGAACGGTAACGACCGTAATTAACCAGAGTCCATAGCAAGTGTCTAGCCACAGTCTTGGTACTTGGGATTGGGCTTACAGACCCGTCCTGCACGAGTACAATACCAGCCCTCCGCCGTACCCATTGTAGGTGTCAGCACCATGGGTGGTGGTTCAAACGGCACTGGTCTCGCAACGGCCTTCTGCACAGGAGACTGCACCAGTGAAGTCATGGGTGATTCCATCACCGGCTCCTTTGTTGGTGTTAAAACCAGCTTGTGGTCTGCCGACGCCTGGCCTCCATTGGTCTGTAACCCGCCATCTGCGACCCCCGTGTAGCCATGTGAACGCGGATGAGATGGCAACGGCTCATTCACCGGTAGAAGGTGTTTTCTGTTCCGCCGGTAGGTTCCTCCTTCCGATTGGACAAGATAGGACCGCGGCTCCTGGCAGGTCCCACTAACTACACCCAGACTATCATGACCCTTCTGGGTCTGCAGACGGACCGTCTGACCCCCCGACAGAGGCTGGAGAGGATGGCTAGACCTGTCGTAATACGCCTTCTGGATCTGCCGTTTATGTTGCAGCTGAGCCTGAACAACTTGGGGCTCGTGAACATGGGGCTGCAGCAGGTGTCTTGCAACAGGAAGGGTGGTACGAGTTTGTCTGGACATCAATCGTTGGGCCGGTGAACCCAATACCGGGTCACGTGAAACGTTACGGAGATTGAGGAGATCCAGGAATACAT
Source organism: Rhinoraja longicauda (assembly GCF_053455715.1). Classification (NCBI taxonomy): domain Eukaryota; kingdom Metazoa; phylum Chordata; class Chondrichthyes; order Rajiformes; family Arhynchobatidae; genus Rhinoraja; species Rhinoraja longicauda. The sequence continues at coordinate 2,847,508 of NC_135968.1, forward strand.
CAGACCCGGCTCTTCTGGATCTCTCCATGACCTGTTTGGCACTACGGACAGCCCTCTCGGCTAGCCCGTTTGACTGTGGATACTCCGGGCTGCTGGTGTTGTGTTTAAAATCCCAGCGCATGGCAAAGTCCTTGAAACACTGACTGGTAAATTGACCGGCATTATCCGACATGAGGGTGTGAGGAGACCCATGGACCGAGAAATGTCTCGCCAGTTTTTGAATTATCGCCGCTGAGGAAACTGTGCGGAGCAAATCGACCTCGAACCATCCGGAATAGGAATCCACCAGAACCAGATATTGATTGCCACGCCACTCACAAATGTCAGTGGCCACAGAGGACCAGGGTAAATCAGGAACCGGGTGCAGCAAAAGTGGTTCCCTTTGCTGATGTGGGGCCAAACTGTTACACACCGCACATGATTGCACCCTCTGGTGCACGTAGTCAGACATAGCAGGCCAGAAAAACATACTTTTGGCTCGCTGAACCGTTGCCTCAGCGCCAGGGTGGCCCCTATGTATTGCGTCAAAATACTGCTGCCGTAGTGAGGCAGGGATCACCGCCTTGTGGCCTTTCATAATGACCCCGTTCTCGATAACCAGCTCATCTCTAACGGGGAAGTACGGTTGTACAGAGAATGGTACCATATGCGATTTGCTCGGCCAACCGTGTCGAATGATGGACGCAAGCGACTGCAACGTGTGGTCCTCTGCCGTGTGTGCCACCAACAATTCCAAACAAGACGAGGGGAGATGATCGACCATCATGACATCAAAACAATCCTTCTCGGCAGTATGCTCGTTAGAGGTCTTCCTAGGCGCATGGGACAGGGTGTCAGCTAGGTGCATGTCCTTGCCGGGTTTGTAGGTTAGTGTAATGTCGTACTTTTGGAGACGCAGCAGCATACGTTGCAGTCTCGCCGGGGCAGCATGGAGTGGTTTGTTCAGTATGGAAATCAGTGGTTGGTGATCGGTCTCCACAATGGCAGCCTTGCCGAAAATGTAATCGTTGAACTTTTCACATGCAAAGACAACCGCCAACAGTTCTTTCTCGATTTGTGCGTAGCGTGTCTCCGCGTCTGTCATGGTCCTTGAGGCATAAGCAATGGGCTGGCCATCCTGCAGGCACGCAGCACCGAGTCCATACTGGGATGCGTCACAGGTCAGAGTAACTGGTCGATTGACGTCGAAATATGCCAGGGTGGGAGGACACGACATCAGGTGTCTGAGAGCGTCAAAAGCCCGCTGTTGTTGCTCATCCCACGTCCATGCAATGTCTTTGTGAGATAGCTGTCGCAGTGGAGCGGAGAGTTCACTAAAGTGAGGAATAAACTTGCCAAGATAGTTCACCATGCCCAGGAACCTCTGTAGGCTGGTGACGTCAGTCGGAACTGCCATCTCACTGATGGCTGCTGTCTTCTCAGGATCAGCCTTGAGGCCCTCATTGGTGAACACATGTCCTACATATTTTACCTTGTTGACACGGAACCTGCACTTGTTGGGGTTGAGTTTTAAGTGTATCTCCCTGGCACGATTGAGTACCTTCGTTAAGTTAACATCATGCTCCTGCACGTCCTTACCCGCCACGATAATGTCATCGACCACAATCGCACATGGGCATCTGTCGAAGAGCTGCTCCATAGAGCGTTGAAACACTTCACTGGCCGCGTTAATCCCGAACGGCATCCGCAGGAATCTGTAGCGTCCGAAGGATGTGCTGAAAGTAGTGAGCAGAGATGATTTGTGGTCCAGGGAAATTTGCCAGAACGAGGTCTTGGCATCGAGAACGGAGAACACTGTGGCCTTGCCCATGTGTGCGGCCACCTCCTCCACAGTGCGCATCGGGTGATGAGGTCGCTTGAGTGCAGTGTTTAAATCCTGCGGGTTGATGCATATACGTATCTCCCGCTTGTCCTTCTTGGTCGCGGCCACCATCGAGGACACCCAGTCAGTGGGCTCCGTAACAGGAGTAATAACTCCTATAGCTTCCATCCTGTCAAGCTCTGCCTTGACCCGGTCTCGCATGGCAACTGGGACGCGATGAGCAGGGCGGACCACGGGTCTCACATCCCGGTCAATAGTCATTGAGTAAGTGACAGGCAGCTTGCCCAGTTCATCGCTGAAAAGATCCTTATAGTTCGCGAGGATCTGTTGTGTGGAGTCTGGGACTGGCGTAAGTTGATGCACGGCCTTGCCGAATGAAATCAGTCCCATGTTGATACATGCTTCAACGCCAAGGAGAGGCACGACTGTGCCATCAACAACGTAAAATTGTAGATTGTATGATTGTGCTGCGAGGTGGCACCGTAGCTCCACCACTCCAAGAGGAAGCACTTCGTTCCCCCCGTATGCCTGGAGGGTTGCGTCACATGTTTTTAATTCCTCAGCTCTACGAAGCCTTGAAAACTCGGCAAGAGATATGACGTTGCACGCCGCACCTGTGTCTACTTTCACAACAACAGGCACATTGTTTATCTTTAATGTGACCATGGGATCTTTGTGCTTAATTAACTGGCCCCGGACAGAGTGTGCATTGAGGCGAATTCCATCCACTGAAGGTGTATTGAAGTTTACAGTATCACAATCTGATAAGTCATGTGAAGGCTCTGGGTGTATCAAATGTACAGCTTGTGTTGTCCCAATTGTCTTGGAACTTCTGCAGCACTTCAAGAAATGATTTCTCCGTTTGCAGCCGACAAATCTGTCCAAAAGCCGGGCAGTTCTCCCGTTTGGCTATATGAGAGTAACCACAATTAGTGCAATCACTAACGAGGCTGATGCTAGCCCTGCCAGGTTGGGCTTGTGTCACTTTGAACGGTCGACGTTCCTTTCTGATAAATGGTCCCGTCGAGTCAACGCGGAAAACAGGCTGAGGCACGGCACTCAAAGTCCTTGTGTCGACATCCGTCAATTCATAAATCCGACAGGTGCTAATCGCTTTAGCGAGGGTAAGATCGCAATCACGCAGAAGGCTCCTTCTCAATTTGTCGTTGGTGATACCACACACCAGCCTGTCTCTCGTGAGTTCATCACAGAGGTTACCAAATCTGCAACTTGACGCGGCGTATTTCAAAGAGTTGATATAGGCTTCAACCGGCTCACCCGGTTTCTGGGAACATGTAAAGAATTTGTGCCGTTCCATGATAAGGTTAGTCTGCGGAGCACATAGCTGCCGAAATTTATTCTTAAGGCACACAGGGTCATGTATCGTCTCGGCAGGTGTGATGACTGCATCAACCGCATCCAGCACAGCCTCAGCATAAACAAAGAGTTTCGCCCGACGGATTGCTTCCAAACCTGCAAGATTGAGGAGAATGGATGCTTGTACGTGGGGATTCTTGTCGTGGTGTGCAGCAGCAATGAATACATCGTAATCTTCCTCGAAGGTGCGCCAACGTTCACCGATGTTGCCGTCGAAGACAAGTGGATCAGGCTTCCGAAAAGAATCAGCCATGGCTAGAGACGTCAAAAGTCTTGAGGAAACAAATTGTGGTGACCCAAAAGCTAAATAACGGCCACCTCTGACACCATGTTTGTGAGTGTGTTCATTGAGAGGCACTCAGGTATATATATAAGTCCTTTATTAGCAGGGCCTTACAGTACAGATGCTGGCTTCCATTACCTCCAGTCTCCCGCCTGATTCCAGTGTAACCCAGTACAAAACCCGGCCTGGATTATGGACCGGGTGCACAACAGTAAAACCAGACATGGATCTACACTACCACTGTACCGCCCCAAGTCTCCCAACCGGAGATGTCATCTGTGAACTTCTCTCCAGATGCTGAGTTCATCCTGCACTTAGTTTTTCTGTACTGAACCCAATTTGACAATAATGATTTGGTTCCTTGCAGTACTCACCTGCACCACTGGAGGCCAGAGGGGCACCTCCATTCACGGCCTTTGGCTGTGACATCCTTGAGAGGTGGAATTGAGACCCGAGTCACCAATGATTATGGTTCAATAAACACCCCCCCCCCCCCCACCTGGCCTTTCCTGCCTCGCTTTCTTTTTCCGCACTCTTCAAATTTTCAATGTGGAGAAGGAGTAAGACACAGAACTACAGGTTTAAATTAGTAACAATCTTTCTAGTCACTAGAACTGGACTGTCATATGCATGGGGATCAACTTCAGGAATCACTTAAGAATGAATACATGGCAAAACTCGGGAATGTCGGGGTCTTCGATGTGTAAATTTAATAGGACAAGTATCAATTACATCCTTAACCATTCCTACATCGCAACTGGTTTAATATTGTGGCCCCGAGCCCGTCGAATGTATAAATAGACCGACTCCTTAAACTTGTGAAGATAAGTTTTCCCAAATGACAAATCAGTACATATCTGTACTTTTCCAGCGCAACTAATTGCAAATTATGTGAGCTTATGTGTGATTCCGACTCAATCTCTACAAGAATAGTGCAGACAGAAGAGAAGACATTTTAAGTGTGTGTGTGGCTAATCATCGAAGGAGATGAATGTGACCCCACGCAGCTGAGCAGCAGTGGAGAAACATCAGAAAGGAATGGTATGGACAAACATTTTAAAACATATTGTCTAGTCAAGGACGCATGGATAATCTGTCACACTCACATAGAATGTAATTATGTCTTTGATCAGGGATTTATTTCCTGTGGGCTCCTGGTCGCTATGGACAGTGGAGGTCACAGTCAGATGGAATATTTTCCTGCTGCACGATTTGTTCATAAACTATTACATCTGATATCCTCAGATCTGGTGAAAGGCTATAACTTGAAACATTAGTATGTTCCTCACTCCGCAGATATTATCTGTCCTATGTTTCTCGGAGTTTATATATCTAATTTTCAATCTGTGCAGCTTTTTGATTCGATGATGATTTCATTCCACTTGTCATAGCTCAGATACCAATTTCAACTGAAGTCAATTCAACAGAGAATTGGATCTTTGCAATAATGTGTGTAACCACTGCGGGGCAGAAGAAGCCACTTCCAAACATTGAGGCTGCAACCACACCGGCTGCTGTAAATACAACCAACAGCAATGGGGGCTGTGGAGGGTGTGGGTGAAACAGGGCACAGGAGGATTTCGCTGTGCCTGGAGGTCCTGAGATGGCAGGACTCTATAAAGATTTTCAGAGTCTGAAGAAGGCTCCTGACCCATAATGTCACCATTCTATGTTCTCCAGAGATGCTGCCTGACCTGCTGAGCTACTCCAGCACTTTGTGTCTTTTCTTTAGATAGACCTTTTTTCCCAGTGGAAATGTCAAATATAAGAGGTCGTAGCTTTAAGGTGAGGGTACGATAAGAGGTCGTAGCTTTAAGGTGTGAAGAGATGTCCAGGATATTTTGTATACACAGAGGTTTGTGGGTGCCTGGATCGCGCTGCCAAGCTTGGACATGGAGCCAGATAAACTAAGAGGCTTTGGGAACATGGACATGCAGGGAGTTGAGGGATATGGATCACGTGCAGGCAAACAAGATCAGTTTAAACTGGCCTCATGTTCGGCACAGATGGGATGAAGGGCATGTTCCTGTGCTGTACTGTTTAATAGGAAGTTTCTAAATACAAGAGTAGATAGATGCTGGAATCTGGAGCAACAAACAATCTGCAGGAGGAACTCAGCAGGTCGAGCAGCATTTGTGGGGAGAAAGGAATTGCCAACGTTTCAGATCAATATACTATATCAGGGAAGAATTTGGTTCCTTGCAATAATAACCTGAAGCCACGGGGGTAGAGGAAGACACCTCCAAATATTGAGGGTGCTGTAACAGTAACCGACAGCCACTGGGGCTGTGGAGGGTGTGGGTGAAATAGTGCACAGGAGGATTCCACTGTGCTTGGATGTTCTGAAACTGCAGGAGCTCTTCAGTTGAATGTGCCACTGAATTTCTTTTTTAAACAATCTGCTGGAGGAACTCAGCAGGTCAGGCAGCATCTCTGGAGGGAAATGAATATTTGACATTTTAGGTTAAGACCTTTCCACCCATTGGAAGTGACGGATTGGGAAAGGGCAGGGTTTTATGCATTCACAGCTTTTTGTCTTGGTGATGCAGCTTGCATACCAACTTGAATTGAAGCCTCGAGACACAAGATGCCAGAATATTGAGCAAAAAACAAAGTGCGAGAGGAACTTAGCAGGACAGACAGCATCTGTAGAGAGAAATGAGCAGATGATGTTTGGAGAGAAATGAGGCAGATGAGGAATCAGATAGAGGAGGAGCGACATAATTCACACAGGGGCATGTAACAAGTCAGATGGGGAGGAGAGTGTTAGGGGGGCTGGTGTACCTGAAATTGGAGAATTCAATGTTCATGTCATTGGGTTTATAGACAATAGGTGTAGGAGTAGGCCATTCGGCCCTTCGAGCCAGCACCGCCATTCAATGTGATCATGTTCAGATAATAGACAATAGGTGTAGGAGGAGACCATTCGGCCCTTCGAGCCAGCACCGCCATTCAATGTGATCATGGCTGATCATTCTCAATCAGTACCCCGTTCCTGCCTTCCCCCCATACCCCCTGTCTCCGCTATCCTTAAGAGCTCTATCTAGCTCTCTCTTGAATGCATTCAGAGAATTGGCCTCCACTGCCTTCTGAGGCAGAGAATTCCACAGATTCACAACTCTCTGACTGAAAAAGTTTTTCCTCATCTCAGTTTTAAATGGCGTACCCCTTATTCTTAAACTGTGGGCCCTTGTTCTGGACTCCCCCAACATTGGGAACATGTTTCCTGCCTCTAACGTGTCCAACCCCTTAATAATCTTATATGTTTCGATAAGATCTCCTCTCATCCTTCTAAATTCCAGTGTATACTTTCCAGTCTTTCAACATATAAATATGTCTTTGAAGTAAAAAGAAACTGCTGGAGGAACTCAGTGGGTCAGTTGGCATCTGTGGAGGGAAATGCACCGTCGATGTTTCAGATCAAGATCCTCATTAAAAATGATGGACAGAGAAATGACAAGGTATTGATTCATCAGTTAGTAACTCACGGAGAAGGCAGAGCTTTAGCCACAGGGTGGTGAATCTGTCGAATTCTTTGCCACAGAAGATTGTGGAGCCAAAGTCAGTGGATGTATTTAAGGAAGAGATAGGTAGATTAACATAACATAACATAACAACACTTTATTGTCACTCGGCACAACACCGAGCGAAATTTCAGCAGTCACACAAAACACAGCAAAAAAGAAAAGAACACAGGACACCCGACCCCAACACAAACATCCATCACAGTGACTCCAAACTCCCCTCACTGTGATGGAGGCAACAAAACTTCCCCTCTCTTCCCCCCGCACCCACGGACAGGCAGCTCGACCCCTACCGAGGCAAACGACACGCACAGCCCCCGCAAGGGGATGGAAGGCCCCCCGGCCGAGCCGCCCCGGGCACCGAAACGTCCCGCAGCCACACCGGGCGATGTTAAGTCCAACGGCCGAGCCACACCGGGCACTGATACGTCCCGCGGCCGCACCGGGCGATGTTAAGTCCAGCGGCCAAGCCACACCGGGCACTGAAACGTCCCGCAGCCGAGCCGCACCGGGCACTGAAACGTCCCGCAGCCACACCGGGCACTGAAACGTCCCGCTGCCGAGCCGCACCGGGCACTGAAACGTCCCGCAGCCACACCGGGCACTGAAACGTCCCGCAGCCACACCGGGCACTGAAACGTCCCGCAGCCACACCGGGCACTGAAACGTCCCGCAGCCACACCGGGCACTGAAACGTCCCGCAGCCACACCGGGCGATGTTAAGTCCAGCGGCCAAGCCACACCGGGCACTGAAACGTCCCGCACCCGAGCCGCACCGGGCACTGAAACGTCCCGCAGCCACACCGGGCGATGTTAAGTCCAGCGGCCGAGCCGCACCGGGCACTGAAATGTCCCGCGGCCGAGCCGCGCCTGCGATGTTAAGGCCCACAGCCGAGCCGCGCCCCGGGGAAGAGACCCAATAAAAGAAAGGTTTCCCCCCGCCCCCCCCCACCCCCACCCACCCCCACCACACATACACAGCCAAAAACAGAAACAAAAACCATCCCAACACCGACACAAACAAAAAAAAAAGAAAAAAAGACAACAGACTGCCAGAGAGCCGCAGCCGTTAGGCGCAGCCAACTCCTCCCAGTTCAGGGGTTAGAGGGAGAAAGCAGGAGAATGTGGTTATGAGGGAGAAATAGACACCCATGATTGAATGGTGGAGTAGATTTGATGGGCCGAAGGGCCCAATTTTACTCCTATGATCTTTACAACAGGATATCAAGGACATTTTATACACTCCTGATTTAGTTTTTGGTTCTATTGCAACTTTGAATATTGAGACTTCCCGTGACACAGTGCCTGGTCGTCATCCAGAACTGCTCGAGCTTGTTTGTACTTGTGGTTGCCCTGCAGTTCAAAGTAATTATACATTTGAGGCCAAGAACAACCACTTGCATTTGCAGAGTGGCATTAATGTAGCTAATCATGACAAGGTGCCTTCCAGCAAGATATGTCAGATATCCAGTCATGGAGGGAGATGGATTGCAGGTGAGTCAGAGTGTGGCCAAGGAGCAGTCAGGAAACTATGTGCAAGTCTATTAGGAAGATATGCTGAATGGTTTGGGCTAACATGTACAGATTATATCTAGAAGTCTGACATGGAGCCTATGACAGAATGGAGGGCATGGAAATGGCATCAATAATATGGATTTAAATTAATAAGAAGGGGTAAGACACAGAATTACAGGTTTAAATTAATAGTTAGACTCTGATGAAGTTTATCAGTGTAATTATCCCAGACTGGACTCCCATATATCAAAATTCAGGTGGTGGAAGGAACTGCAGATGCTGGTTTAAACAGATGATAGACACAAAATGCTAGAGTAAGTCAGTGGGACAGGCAGCGTAATTGAGTTTATGTTGCGGTCCTCAGTCTATTTGATAAATAAACCAACTCCTTAAACCAGAAGATATAATTCCCTGAACAATAAATGAGTATCATTGCTGCACTTTCCCCAGAACAGTTAGTTGCAGGACTGACCGATCCTTATCTGAATGGTTCCACAATTCAAAGAGACACAAAACCAGTTAAAGTGTTGTTACTTTATTCACTGATGTGGAGTTGTTACAGATACAAATTATAGACATATTACTCTCTTGATATCAGAAAGAAAGGTTTGGCATATAGTGATTGACTCATACAGCTCAGAAACAGGCCCTTTGACCCAACGTCAATGGTGACTAAGTTATCCCAACTAAGCTAGTCCCAATTGCATGTGTTTGGTTCATATATCTCTAAATCATTTCTATCCATGCACCTATTCAAGTGTCTTTCCATTCCTGTTGTATTATCTGCCTCCTCTGGCAGCCCGTTCTAAATCAACGACCTCTCTGTAAAATAAGTTGACAAAGAGGTTCCTATTAAATATTTCCCCTTTTTCACCTTCAACCCATGTCCATTGCTTCTTGATTCCCCTACTCTGGGTAAAAGGCTATGTGCACTGTATTCCCCTAATGATTTTATAGACCTCTAAAAGATCACCCCTCAGTTCCCAGCAAATAAAACCATAGCCTGCCCAACCTTGCCCTCTGGCTCAGCCCTTCGAGCCCTGGCAACATCCTCATGAATCTTCTCTGCACTTTATCCAGCTTAACGATATCCTTCCTACAGCAGGGTGATCAAAACTGAACACAATACTCTAAATGTGGCTTTGCCTGCATCTGGTGCAACTGAAACACAATGTCCCAACTTCTACACTCAATATCTTGACTGATGAAGGGCAATGCTGCAAAAGCTTTCTCTACCACCCAATCCACTTGTGATGCCTGCCCGGTTTGACTTCCGACAAGGTCACAAGGTTTTAAGTGATAGGAGTAGAATTAGGTAATTCAGCCCATCAAATCTACTCCGCCATTCAATCATGGTTGATCTATTTCTCCTTCCGAACCCCATTCTCCTGCCTTCTCCCCATAGCCTCTGACACCTGTACTAATCAAGAATCTATCTATCTCTGCCTTAAAAATATCCACTGAAGTAGTCTCCACAGCCTTTTGTGGCAAATAATTCCACAGATTCAACACCCTCTGACTAGAGAAATGTCTCCTCATTTCCTTCCTAACAGAACGTCCTTTAATTCTGATGCTATGACCTCCAGTCCTCGACTCTCCCACTAGTGGAAACATCCTTTCCACATCCACTCTATCCAAGCCTTTCACTATTCTGTATGTTTCAATGAAGTGCCCCCCACCGTCACCCGCAAGTACAGGTCCAGTGCAGACAAACGCTCATCATAGGTTAACCTACTCATCCTGGGATCATTCTTATAAACTTGCTCTGGACCCTCTCCAAAACCAGCACATCCTTTCGCAGATATTGTGCCCAAAATTGCTCAGAATATTCCAAATGCGGCCTGACCAGCGCCTTAGAGAGCCTCAACATTACATCCCTGTTTTTGTATACAAGCCCTCTTGAAATAAATGCTCACATTGCATTTGCTTTATTTACTACTGATTCGACTTGCACATTAACTTTTTGGGAATTCTGCACCAGCACTCCCAAGTCAATTTGCACCTCCGATTTCTGGATTCTCTCCCCATTTAGAAAATAGTCTACGCCTTTATTCCTACTCCAAAAATGCATGAGTCCACAATTTGCTACACTATATTCCATTTGCCACTTCTCTGCCCACTCTCCCAAACTGTCCAAGTCCTTCTGCAGAGTCCCTGCTTTCTCTACACTACCTACCCCTCCACCTATTTTTGTATCATCCGCAAACTTGGCCACAAAGCCTTCAATCCCCTCGTCCAAATCATTAATATACAACGTGAAGAGTAGCGGCCCCAGCACCGACCCTTGCGTAACTCCACTAGTCACTGGCAGCCAACCAGAAAAAGCCCCTTTTATTGCCACTCTTTGTCTTCTGCCATCCAGCTAACCTGCTATCCATGCTGGGCTCTGCCCTTTGATACCGTGGGCTCTCATCTTTCTTAGGAGCCTAACATGTGGCACCTTATCAAAGGCTTTCTGAAAATCCAAGTAAACAACATCTACTGACTCTCCTTTGTCTGTCCTGCTATTTATTTCTTCAAAGATTTTCCAGCTAATTTGTCAAGCTAGACCTCCCCTTCAAAAAGCCATGCCAACTTCAGCCTATTTCATCGTGAACTTCTAAGTACCCCGTAACCTCATCCTTTATAATGGGCTCTAAAATGTTACCAACCACCAAAGCCAGACGATAGTTCCAACTATTCTGCTTTGCTCCCTTCTTGTGCAGCGGGGTAATATTGGCAATTTTCCAATTATCTGGGACCATTCCTGACTCCAGTGATTCTTGAAATAGCACGATCAATGCCTCCACAATCTCCAAAGCCACCTCTTTCAGAACCCTAGGCTGCAGTCCAGAAAGGGTGACTTTTCCACCTTCAGCTTGCCAAGCACCTGGTCATAGCCACTCCACTAACTTCCACCTCCTGACTCTCTTGAACTTCAGGCACGTTGCTGGTGTCTTCTACTGTGAAGACTATTGCAAAAAAGTTATTCAACTTCTCTGCCATTTCTTTATTCCCCATTATCACTTCTCCTGCATCACTCTTGCCTCTTTCCTGCTCTTTATATAACTGAAGAAACTCTTGCTATCCTCTTTTATATTATTGGCTAGCTTTTGTCTCCATATTCCCTTTTTAGTTACCTTATGTTGTTCCTTAAAACCTTTCCCAATCCTCTGGTGTCCGACTAATCTTTGCTGTGTTATACGTTTCTTTTAGTTTTACACTGTCCTTGACTTTCCTTGTCAGCCACGGTCGCCTCTTTCTCCCCTTAGAATCTTTCTTTCTCTTTGGAATGAAACAATCCCGCATATTCCGGTTTATTCTCAGAAATTCCTGCCATCGCTATTCCACTGTCATCTCTGCTAGGGTCCCTTTCCAGTCAACTTTGGCCAGCTCTTCCCTCATGCCTTGTAGTCCCCTTTGTTCAGCTGCAATACCGACACGTCCGATTTCACCTTCTCCCTTTCAAATTGCAGGTTAAAACTTATCATATTGAGGTTCTCAAAGTGCAAGATTTTGTTATAGGCATTAAACACCATTACCCATTCCTCATCCCACTTGCCAAACCGCTCCAGATTCTGTTGTAGTTTTTGATAACCATCTTCACTGTCTACGATACCACCAACTTTAGTGTAATTTACAAACTAACTAATCATGCCTTGGACATTGTCATCCAAATCGTTGATATCAACCACAAACATTAGTGGGCCCAGTAACGATGCCTGAGGTACACACTATCAGTCACAGGCTTCAGTCTGAAAAACAACCTTCCACCACCACCCTCTGATTCCTTCCATCCTTCCATCCTATCATGATCAATAACAATCACCGTTACTTAGAGCCCATTTCTAAACGTGGCAAATTTTCGGAAATGAGGAGAGGGTCTTCATTGCCCATTGGTTTTGATTCTTTCAGCCCCATTCCGTGTGGTAAACATGAACCTGTTGGTGCAAAACACAGCATCAGAATTGTATTTCCATATGTAAAGCAGTGTGTTTATTCTTATTAGTAACATGGCTCTGCTGGGAGGGCCCCCTGCTCAAATTAAACCTGCCTGTGCAACCTGAGAGGAAGTGTAAGGAGAAGGACTGTGTCTAAATGTTATCACAGAGTTTCAGACATCTGGCAGTTATTAATAACAAATGACTGCTGAGTTTCAAGTAAATCAATGGCTGTCTTTGATATCTCGTGCAGTTTTCATCCAAGGTAATGCAAACGTAAAATCCTGAAGTTTCATTTGGACGAAAAGCAATCTCTGCCCTCCCTCTACTCAATCCCGTGAAATCCTCAGCTGGGGCAGTGTCTTCTCGATGCCGTAATGAAGTGGATCTCCCTCCTCCTAGAAGCCCAGAGCAATGTGTAGCAGTCTGTGGCCCATGGGAGGTATTGTGAGGTGTTGATTTGTTCAATGGTTTATTTGGTTTCTGCAGGTTTAAATTGTCTGCCATGAGCAGTTATGATATTGTATTATAGAAGATCATAAAAATGATCTGCAGATTGTTCAAAAAAAAGGATTGATACAAAATGCTGGAGTAACTCAGCAGGTCAGGCAGCATCTCTGGAGAAAATGGGTAGAGGATGTTTCAAGTCAGGACCCTTCTTCAGTCTGAGGAGAGAGGAGAGAGAGGGAATGCAAGGGTTACTTGAAGTTGGAGAAATCAATATTCATACCGCTGGGTTGTAAGCTGCCCAAGCAAAATATGAGCTGCTGTTCCTCCAATTTGCATGTGGCCTCAGTCTGACAGTGGAAGAGGCACAGGACGGAAGGGTCACTGGGAATGGGAAGGGGAGTTAAAATGTTTGGCAACTGGGTAGGTCTTGTAGGCCAAGGCGGACTGAACGTAGGTGTGTCAGCAAAATGATCGCCCAGTCTGTGCTTAGTCTCGCCGATACATTGGAGTCCACACATAGAACAACAGATGCACTAGATGAGGTTGAAGGAGGTGCAAGTGAACCTCTGCCTCACCTGAGAGGACTGTCAGGGTCCCTTGCATTCCCTCTCTCTCCACCACCCTAGTCAACTTGTTAGTTTCACTGTTTGTATCCCTTCGTTATCACTTCATCCACAGCCAACAATGGACCTTTGTGGGCTCCACCTTTCCTAAGTCATCGATGATGGCTCCCATTTGTTCTGTACCTTTTCGTACCTCTAGTTTCCCTCTCCCCTGACTCAGTCTGAAGAAGGGTCTCGACCCGAACTGTCACCTATTCCTTTTCTCCAGAGAAGCTTTCTAACCCGCTGGGCCCACTAATGTTTGTGGTTGATATCAACGATTTGGATGACAAATTCCTATCATTAGTCCTCCTCACCTGGATTCACCTATCACTTGCCAAGCTTTGTCCTGCCCCCCCCCCCCCCACCACCACAATCAATGAAGAAGAGTCCCAACCTGAAACATCACGACCATGTTCTCCAGAGATGCTGCCTGTCAGAACATGATAATCTGGAGATGTGAAGTCTCCATAGAACAATATAAAGGAAACATAATAAGATAACATTCAAGAGAGAGCTAGATAGAGCTCTTAAGGATAGTGGAGTCAGGGGGTATGGGGAGAAGGCAGGAACGGGGTACTGATTGTGAATGATCAGCCATGATCACATTGAATGGTGGTGCTGGCTCGAAGGGCCGAATGGCCTACTCCTGCACCTATTGTCTATAAACCCAGTCTAAGTTTTGGTTTGCAAAAATTTCAGGATTGTAGATTAACAGTTTCTTAGAGCAGGGCCACTCATCCCAACAACAAAGACCTACATTTTTGTAGCATCTTTTGATAAGATAACTACCACGATGAGTGTGTAGGAAGTGAGGGGGTACAGGAGATCAGAAATGGAGGAACACGGAATTATTGAGGGGCTGCAAATAATTCCAGCCCTAAGAGTGAGGTCATGGAGTGAGAACTCAATGTGAGGATTCCAATTATTGGAACAGAGTCACTGATTCTTTAAGAGTCACCATAAACTTAATGTAGGATGAGAGGCAGGCTGGGAATCCACTGGAACACTTGGGACTGGGGATAGCTGCAGCCAGGGTGACGGTACAAGTATCACATTAATGGAGCCGAGGCCAGAGATGGTCAATGTTGTGGAGGTGAAGATCAGTCATTGTCATGGAAGGAGGCTGTAGTTGGCAGCTCAGCTGCCGTTCAGATGGGAAACTGAGAGTGTGGCACCCCCCTTCTAACTCTCTCTTTCTGCTTCCCTCCCCACCCCCACATTCCTTCATTCACTCCCAGCTCTCTTTCTCATCTTTCCCACTCTTTTCCCTCACATACTTTTCCCTTCCTGACTTTCTCCCACACCCAGTCCCTATCTCTTCCTTGCTTTCTCTCTCCTCTCTTCACCTGCTCTCAACATATCCACCCTATTTCTCTTTCATTTCCACTTTCCCCTCTCTTTAACCCCTCTCCTTTCTTCCACCCCCCCCATTTCATCCTTTCCTAAATCACCTCACTGTCTAAATCACCTCACTGGAATTTTTGAGGATGTAACTAGGAAAATTGAGAGGGGAGAGTCAGTGGATGTGGTGTACCTCGACTTTCAGAAAGCCTTCGACAAGGTCCCACATAGGAGATTAGTGGGCAAAATTAGGGCACATGGTATTGGGGGTAGGGTACTGACAAGGATAGAAAATTGGTTGACAGACAGAAAGCAAAGAGTGGGGATAAATGGGTCCCTTTCGGAATGGCAGGCAGTGACAAGTGGGGTACCGCAAGGTTCGGTGCTGGGACCCCAGCTATTTACGATATACATTAATGACTTAGACGAAGGGATTAAAAGTACCATTAGCAAATTTGCAGATGATACTAAGCTGGAGGGTAGTGTGAATTGTGAGGAAGATGCAATAAGGCTGCAGGGTGACTTGGACAGGTTGTGTGAGTGGGCGGATACATGGCAGATGTAGTTTAATGTAGATAAGTGTGAGGTTATTCACTTTGGAAGTAAGAATAGAAAGGCAGATTATTATCTGAATGGTGTCAAGTTAGGAGGAGGGGGAGTTCAACGAGATCTGGGTGTCCTAGTGCATCAGTCAATGAAAGGAAGCATGCAGGTACAGCAGGCAGTGAAGAAAGCCAATGGAATGTTGGCCTTCATAACAAGAGGAGTTGAGTATAGGAGCAAAGAGGTCCTTCTACAGTTGTACCGGGCCCTGGTGAGACCGCACCTGGAGTACTGTGTGCAGTTTTGGTCTCCAAATTTGAGGAAGGATATTCTTGCTATGGAGGGCGTGCAGCGTAGGTTCACTAGGTTAATTCCCGGAATGGCGGGACTGTCGTATGTTGAAAGGCTGGAGCGATTGGGCTTGTATACACTGGAATTTAGAAGGATGAGGGGGTTCTTATTGAAACATATAAGATAATTAGGGGATTGGACACATTAGAGGCAGGAAACATGTTCCCAATGTTGGGGGAGTCCAGAACAAGGGGCCACAGTTTAAGAATAAGGGGTAGGCCATTTAGAACGGAGATGAGGAAGAACTTTTTCAGTCAGAGAGTGGTGAAGGTGTGGAATTCTCTGCCTCAGAAGGCAGTGGAGGCCAGTTCGTTGGATGCTTTCAAGAGAGAGCTGGATAGAGCTCTTAAGGATAGCGGAGTGAGGGGGTATGGGGAGAAGGCAGGAACGGGGTACTGATTGAGAGTGATCAGCCATGATCGCATTGAATGGCGGTGCTGGCTCGAAGGGCTGAATGGCCTACTCCTGCACCTATTGTCTATTGTCTATTCTTCCCCTTTCTCCCTCTGTGCTCTGTATTTTCCTCTCATTTTTCTCCCCGTCACCCACTCCCAATCTCTCTGTCAGATGCTGCTGGGTAGCCAGTCGTGAGATTGCCAATCTCACCACTAGTTAGCCAGCAGCACCTTACAGAGAGATTGGAAGTGGGTGACGGAGAGAAAAATGAGGGGAAAATTAAGTAACTCTGAATTTTAAACCTATCTTGAATACAGGCAACAGCTAGGTATGGAGAGGTATATGGATAAACGATGCCAGCGGTAACAGGAATGGTGAGGAGAGAAACAGAGATTGTTGTTTGGTCAGTCACTCAGCTGACCGATAGTAATTTCAAAAGGAAATGACCAATTTCATTGGGCACAAGAGCAAAGCAGGAAGGTTTGCTTTGTGTTGAGAGACCACTGATAGGTTTGGATTAATCCTGAGCTTGAATTTAATCCAATGCTCTTAACTTGCCTCAGTTGATGGGAAATGCTGGGGTACAAAGGAGTGGACTTTATGCTGCTGTTTAATGGAGCTCTGGTGAGACCACGTCTGGATCTCCGGGTGTGGTTCCGTGCAGCACCCCTCAGGAAGGATGTGTGTCCTTGGAGGGGGTGCAGCACAGGGTGTATCGCCTCCATGGACAGAGGCAGTGGGAGAGAAGTGGTTAGAATATCAGGTCTGGTTCAATGCTCCCTAAGGTGTGGAGAATTGAAGGTGTAATTGGGGAGATTAAAATAATCACTTGATGTCCTGGAGCAGTTGAAGAATCTGTTACCTCTGCTGTGGATCAAAACAAGGGCAAAAAACATAAACATGGGATTCAGGATATTGAGGGCACTGGAAACCCAGAACTGCCCCTGAAGGCTGTCGAGACTGGGGTTCAGTTGAAAGTTTCCACATGGACAGAATTTGGTGATTAAAGGACATAGAACCAAGGTGAATAAATGTTTAAACACATGTCAGTAGTAGGTGGGGATGGGTTGGAGGGCTGAAGAACCTGCTGCTGATCCTCTATGCATGGGACAAATTTGAAGTCTCTGTGTGCAGCTGTTGATTTACCAGAAACACGTTTCATATTTTGACTGTTGACGGGTGTGTGAAACTGGACAGTGATGTGGGGACTATTTCCTTCACCTCTGATTTCCTGTAGGAGATGGCAGCTTGTCTTAATCTGAACAGGGGGCCTCCCACAGGGAACAGACTTGCTAAAAAGAACAAGCAGGCTGCATGATGTATGGAAATATGTTCCTGACTTAGTGACCAACACCTATAAACAATTCTTACATTACTGAAAAGATAACCGACTAATAGGACTGAGTCTGAAATCAGAAGACGATGAAGAGATGTGCTCCATGCAAGTGCGGAGAACGTCGTTCATTTTGAGAAAAACACCTGAACATTTGGTCGGATCAAACCACATTTGCCATTTCTCTGCCCATTTCTGAGCTGATCGATATCCTCCCCCCTTTATACTTTAACATCCTTGCTCACTGTCTGCAGATCCCTGCAGAACTCAGCTGGTCACAGACCTCCAGTCTGAATAATGCCCTTCACCACAACCCTCTGTCTTCTATCAGTAAGCCTGTATTGACCCAGACAACAGAATCACTGTGAGTGCCGTTCACTTTGACCTTCTTGGTCAACCAACCGTGCAGAACTTTCTCAAATGCCTTACTAAGGTCCATATAGACAACATCCACTGCCCTACCCTCATCGATCACCTTTGTCACCTCCTCAAAAAAATCATTCAAGTTAGTAAGACATGATCTGCTGCGTACAAAGCTATACTGATGGTCCCTAACTAGCCCATTCTCTTCCAAATGGTAGTAAATCCTATCCCAAAGAATCCTCTCCAATTGCTTTCTTACCACTGATGTAAGGCTCACCAGCAAAGCATACTTTGGAAAACAAGTGGAACCAAAACATTCATATCCCGGAAGAAAGAAAACACTGAATGTCTAATCTATCTATGTCTTCCGTAAATTAGTATTGCCTGTATATATGTCTAAATGCCTTTTAATCATTGCTACGTATCTGCTTCCACAACTTCCCCTGGTAATACATTCCACACATCAGTGTTTTGTCCAATCTTCATAGGCCTTATCTACTGTCATACGCCTTATGACATCGAACACCTCCATGTCCATAATACGGACTGTCCTCAAGACATCTCCATTAACTGTCCCAAGTTCCTGTAAAAGGACAAATGGCAATGGTGAAAGTAAAGTCGAAACGGTAACAGGACACCTGTTTCGCTGCCATGGGAGTTGGATTGAGCTGTGTTTGTTGCTCCATGTCTGTTGGAGGTGTATGATTTAGAACTGTTGTAAGACCATTCTGAAGAAGGAACAGATTCTCCACAGAACGTCTCTCCCTGGGATTTCCTGCCATTGACCCGTGCAACAGCACTTGACTGCCCCCTTGACTGGGCAGCCTCCCGTTTCTCAGTACAACTGCTTCTCTTAGTGTTGCACTTCCTGTTCTTGAAAACTTGGATCAAGAGACCCATGGCTGACACAGATCAAAGTGTTTTCTAACTGTAGTAAGGGGAGACCTACCCGGTACTGAAACTCTTTTTGAATCTCTGAGAGAGAAAATTCCTGATCAGAATATAATCCTCCTTCCACCTAAGAAATTCTGGTTCACATTGATTCAGCACTGCTTTCTGGTTGTGGTAGGATGATTCAGTGGCCTGATAACCCTCTCTAGCGTGAAAATAAAACAGGGAGGGCGGCTCCACCGTGGCAAACAAAGGATATTAGGGATAGTGTTAAATCTAAGGAAGAGGCATAGAAATTGGCCTGGGGAAGCAGCAAACCGGAGGACTGAGAGAAATTTGTCAGCAAATTTGCAGATGACACACAGCTGGGTGGCAGTGTGAACTGTGAGGAAGATGCTATGAAGTTGCAGGGTGACTTGGACAGGTTGTGTGAGTGGGCGGATGCTTGGCAGATGCAGTTTAATGTGGATAAGTGTGAGGTTATCCACTTTGGTGGTAAGAATAGGAAGGCAGATTATTATCTGAATGGTGTCAAGTTAGGAAAAGGGGACGTACAATGAGATCTGGGTGTCCTAGTGCATCAGTCACTGAAAGGAAGCATGCAGGTACAGCAGGTAGTGAAGAAAGCCAATGGAATGTTGGGCTTCATAACAAGAGGAGTTGAGTATAGGAGCAAAGAGGTCCTTCTGCGGTTGTACAGGGCCCTAGTGAGACCGCACCTGGAGTACTGTGTGCAGATTTGGTCTCCAAATTTGAGGAAGAATATTCTTGTTATTGAGGGCTTGCGGCGTAGGTTCACGAGGTTAATTCCCGGAATGGCGGGACTGTCGTATCTTGAAAGACTGTCGTATGAATGAAAGACTAGGCTTGTATACATTGGAATTTAGAAGGATGAGACGGGATCTTATTGAAACATATAAGATTATTAAGGGATTGGACACGTTAGAGGCAGGAAACATGTTCCCAATGTTGGGGGAGTCCAGAACCAGGAGCCACAGTTTAAGAATAAGGGGTAGGCTATTTAGAACGGAGATGAGGAAAAACTTTTTCGGTCAGAGTTGTAAATCTGTGGAATTCTCTGCCTCAGAAGGCAGTGGAGGCCAATTCTCTGAATGCTTTCAAGAGAGAGCTAGATAGAGCTCTTAAGGATAGTGGAGTCAGGGAGAAGGCAGGAACGGGGTACTGATTGAGAATGATCAGCCATGATCACATTGAATGGCGGTGCTGGCTCAATGCACCGAATGGCCTACTCTTGCACCTATTGTCTATTTAGAATTCAACAGAGGAGGACAAAGGGGTTAATTAAGAGGGGCGAAATAGAGCATGAAAGAAAGCTTGTGGGGAATATAAAAACGGACTGCAAAAGCTTCTTTAGATATGTGAGAGGAAAGATTAGTGAAAACAAATGTAGGTCACTTTCAGTTAGAAACAGATGAATTTATAATGGGAAACAAGGAAATGGCAGACCAGTTAAACAAGTACTTTGGTTCTGTCTTCGCTAAGGAAAACACAAACAATCTCCCAGAAATACTAGGGGACCGAGTATCTAGCGTGACAGAGGAACTGAAGGAAATTGACATGAGTCATGAAATAGAACCGTAAACTGTTGACTGAAGGCAGATAATCCCCAGGGCCTGATGGTCTGCATCCCAGAGTACTCAAGGAGGTGGCCCTAGAAATCGTGGATACAATTTGATCATTTTCCAATGTTCTATAGACTCTGGATCAGATCCTGTGGACTGGAGGGTAGCTAATGAAACCCCACTTTTTAAGAAAGGAGGGAGAGAGAAAATGGGAAATTAGGGATGTTAGCCTTCCCCTTAGTGGGGAAGATGTTTGAGTCAATTATTAAAGATGTAATAGCAACAGTGACAGGATTGGTCAAAGTCAGCAAGGATTTACAAAAGGGAAATCATGTTTGATTAATCTGGAATTTTTTGAGGACGTAACAAGTAGAATGAATAAAGGAGAGCCAGGTGTATCTGGACTTTCAAAAAGCCTTTGGCAAAGTGCCAAACAAGAGATTAGTGTGCAAAATTACAGCACATGGTATTGGGGGTAGGGTATTGACATGAATAGAGAACTGCTGCATGGCTCAGTGCTGGGACCCCAGTTATTTACAATATATATTAACGATTTATACAAAGGAATTAAATGTAACATAAATGTGAGCTGCGAGGAGGATGCTTGAGGCTGCAGGGTGACTTCAATAGGTTGGGTGAGTGGGCAGATGCATGGCAGATGTAGTATAATGTGGATAAATGTGAGGTTATCCACTTTGGTGGCAAGCACCGGAGAAGGCAGATTATTATCTGAATGGTATCAGATTAGGAAAAGGTGAGGTGCAATGAGATCTGAATGTCCTTGTACATCAATCACTGAAAGTAACCATGCAGGACCAGCAGGCAGTGAAGAAAGCTAATGGCATGTTGGCCTTCATAGCGAGAGGATTTGAGTATAGGAGCAAGGAGGTCCTACTGCAGTTGTACAGGGCCCTGGTAAGACCGCACCTGGAATATTGTGTGCCGTTTTGGTCTCCTAATTTGAGGAAGGACATTCTTGCTATTGAGTGAGTGCAGTGTAGGTTCACCAGGTTAATTCCTAGGATGGCGGGACTGACATATGATGAAAGAATGGATCGACTGGGCTTATATTCACTGGAATTTAGAAGGATCAGACCGGATCTTATAGAAACATAAACAAATCTTAAGGGAATGGACAGGCTAGATGCAGGAAAAATGTTTCCCATGTTGGGGGAGTCCAGAACCTGGGGACACAGTTTAAGAAGAAGGGGTAGGCCATTTAGGACTGAGATGAGGAAATGCTTTTTCAGCCAGAGAGTTGTGAATTTGTGGAATTCACTGCCACAGAAGGCAGTGGAGGTCAATTCACTGGATGTATTCAAGAGAGAGTATAGTTTGCTCTTCGGGCTAACAGAATCAAGGGATATGGGGTGAAAGCAGGAACAGGGTACTGATTCTGGATAATCATCCATATTATATTGAATGGCGGTGCTGGCTCAAAGGGTCGATTGGCCTAATCCGGCATCCAATTTCTATGTTTCTATAACAGCTGGGAAGAACCTGTCCCTGAATCTGTTGGTCTGCGTTTTCACACTTCCATACCTTTTGCCTGATGGGAGAAGGGAGAAGAGGGAGTGGCCAGTGTGCGACTCATCCTTGATTATGCTGCTGGCCTTGCCGAGGCAGCGTGAGGTATAAATGGAGTCAATAGAAGGGAGGTTGGTTTGTGTGACGTTTCGGGTTGAGACACTTGTTCAGACTGTCTGAAAGTCTGAAGAAAGGTCTCGACCTGAAGCGTCACGCATTCCTTCTCTCCAGAGACGCTGCCTGTCCTGCTGAATGACTCCAACATTTGGGTCTACCTTCGGTTTAAACCGGCATCTGCAGTTCCTTCCTAAACAGGTTGGTTCGTGTGATAGTCTGGGCTGCATCCACAATACATCCTCAAGTCCAAATTTGGACTTCCTGACCAACGGACCCCAATCAGTGAGGATAGGGGACAAATTATCCTCTGCGATAATCCTCAACACTGGTGCTCTGCACCGTAGAAAGCATTTTATCTGCAAGCATCACAGCATATAACCATATAACAACTACAGCACGGAAACAGGCCCGTTCGGCCCTACCAGTCCACGCCGACCACTCTCCCTGACCTAGTCTCATCTACCTGCACTCAGACCATAACCCTCTAATCCCCTCTTATCCATATACCTATCCAATTTACTCTTAAATAATAAAATCGAGCCTGCCTCCACCACTTCCACCGGAAGCCCATTCCATACAGCCACCACCCTCTGAGTAAAGAAGTTACCCCTCATGTTACCCCTAAACTTTTGTCCCTCAATTCTGAAGCTATGTCCCCTTGTTGGAATCTTCCCCACTCTCAAAGGGAAAAGCCTACCCACGTCAACTCTGTCCGTCCCTCTCAAAATTTTAAAAACCTCTATCTAGTCCCCCCTCAACCTACTACGCTCCAAAGAATAAAGACCCAACCTGCTCAACCTCTCTCTGTAGCTTAAGTGCTGAAACCCAGGCAACATTCTAGTAAATCGCCTCTGTACCCTCTCCATTTTGTCGACATCCTTCCTATAATTTGGCGACCAGAACTGCACACCATACTCCAGATTCGGCCTCACCAATGCCCTGTACAATTTTAACATTACATCCCAACTTCTATACTCGATGCTCTGATTTATAAAGGCAAGCATACCAAACGCCTTCTTCACCACCCTATCCACATGAGATTCCACCTTTAGGGAACAATGCACAGTTATTCCCAGATCCCTCTGTTCCACTGCATTCCTCAATTCCCTACCATTTACCCTGTACGTTCTATTTTGATTTGTCCTACCAAAATGCAGCACCTCACACTTATCAGCATTAAACTCCATCTGCCATCTTTCAGCCCACCCTTCCAAAAGGCCCAAGTCTCTCTGTAGACTTTGAAACTCTACTTCATTATTAACTACACCACCTATCTTAGTATCATCTGCATATTTACTAATCCAATTTGCCACACCATCATCCAGATCATTAATGTAAATGACAAACAACAGTGGACCCAACACAGATCCTTGGGGTACTCCACTAGACACTGGCCTCCAACCTTGCATACAATTGTCAATCATTACCCTCTGGTATCTCCCATTCAGCCATTGTTGAATCCATCTTGCAACCTCACTATTAATACCCAACGATTTAACCTTCTTAATCAACCTTCCATGTGGAACCTTGTCAAATGCCTTACTGAAGTCCATATAGACAACATCCACAGCCTTGCCCTTATCAATTTCCCTGGTAACCTCTTCAAAAAATTCAAGAAGATTAGTCAAACATGACCTTCCAGGCACAAATCCATGTTGACTGTTTCTAATCAGGCCTTGTTTATCCAAATAATTATATATATTGTCCCTAAGTATCTTTTCCATTAATTTTCCCACCACAGACGTCAAACTAACAGGTCTATAATTGCTAGGTTTACTTTTAGAACCTTTTTTAAAGAAAGGCACAACATGCGCAATGCGCCAATCTTCCGGCACCATCCCCGTTTCTAATGACGTTTGAAATATTTCCGTCATAGCCCCTGCTATTTCTGCACTAACTTCCCTCAATGTCCTAGGGAATATCCTATCAGGACCTGGAGACTTATCCACTTTTATATTTTTCAAAAGTGTCCGTACCTCCTCTTCTTTAATCCTCATAATTTCCATCACTACTCTACTTGTTTCGCTTACCTCACATAATTCAATATCCTTCTCCTCGGTGAATACCGAAGAAAAGAAATTGTTTAATATCTCCCCCATTTCTTCCGGCTCAGCACATAGCTGTCCACTCTGACTCTCTAATGGACCAATTTTATCCCTCGCTATCCTTTTGCTATTGACATATCTGTAGAACCCCTTGGGGTTTACTTTTACATTACTTGCCAAAGCAGGGTTTGGGAACAGCTCCATCCAAGACTGCAAGAAATTGCAGCAAATTGTGGACGCAGCCCAGACCATCACACAAACCCACCTCACTTCCATTGACTCCATTTATACCTCACCCTGCCTGAGCAAGGCCAGCAGAATAATCAAGGACAAGTCTCACCCTGCCCACTCCCACTTCTCCTCTCTCCCATCGGGCATAATGTGGAGAAGTGTGAAAACACACACCTCCAGGTTCAGGGACAGTTTCTTCACAGCTGTTATCTGACAACTGAACCATCCTACCATAACCAGACTGCAATCATGAACCACTATCTACCTCATTGGAGACCCTCGGACTATCTTTGATCGGAATTTACTGGCTTTACCTTGCACTGAACTTTATTCACGTTATTCCCAGCATCATGTATATGTTCACTGTGGATGGCTCGATTGTAATCATGTATTGTCTGTGTGTTGTCTGGTTAACATGCAACTAAAGTTTTTCACTGGACCTCGGTACATGTGACAATTAACAACTCAAACTGACCAGCGTCTCCCTGTCCTCTCGTTGATGTGGACATCTGCACTAACTGGTGTCTCTCAGTCCCTCTCTCTCAGGGGGCAAGTATCTATACACTGATGGTGTCTCTCAGTCCCTCACTCTCACCAGGATATCTGTACACTGACCGGTGCATCTCAGTCCCACTCTCAGGGGGATATCTGTATACTGATCTGTGTCTCTCAGTCCCTCTCTCTCAGGGGGATATCTGTACATTGATTGGTGTCCCAGTCCCTCTCTCTTTCAGGGGGATATCTGTACACTGACCAGTCTTTGTCCCTCTCTCTCAGGGGCTATCTGTCTCTCTCTGGTGTCCCAGTCTCTCGCTCTCTCTCAGGGGGATATCTGTATACTGATCTGTGTCTCTCAGTCCCTCTCTCTCAGGGGGGTATCTGTACATTGACTGGTGTCCCAGTCTCTCGCTCTCTCTCAGGGCGATATCTGAATACTGATCTGTGTCTCTCAGTCCCTCTCTCTCAGGGGGGTATCTGTACATTGACTGGTGTCCCAGTCTCTCTCTCTCTCTCAGGGGGGTATCTGTACAGGTGACCGGTCTCTCTGTCCCTCTCTCTCAGGGGGGTATCTGTCTCTCTCTGGTGTCCCAGTCTCTCTCAGGGGGATATCTGTACACTGACCGGTGAGCCTTGGCCCCGCTCTCATAAGGGGATATCTACATTGACAGGTGTCCCAGTCTCTCTCTCTCTCAGGGGGATATCTGTACACCGACTTTTAACTCAGCCCCTCACTGGGGTATCTGAGTGTCCTCTTGCTCCACAAAGTGTTCAGCATTGTAATGAGTGGATGGAGCAGAGTGAGATCGATCTTTAATCCGGATCTCATCATTGCCCCTCACCCGCCGCGTGTTGTGGAGACAAACACCTTTTGGGGAATTGAAATCTGTGCTGGGGGCCGGGACAGGAAGCTGCCCCTCTGGTTTCAGTGGGTGGCAACCTGCTCAAGCCGCGGCTCCCTCTCACTCTCAGCTCACTTCCCTATTTAAACAGCGCTGACTGCGGCTCCCGACAAAGCCCGGCCTGAGCTGAAGCCGCCGATTCCCGGAGTGTCCAAGTCTGTCTCAGTGCGCACAGCGATGGGGGTCGCTGCTTATCTCTGTCTCCTTCTGTCCTGTGTGACAGGTGGGTGTCCCCGCGGCGGCGTCACCCCCACTCGGGGCCGGCTGCTTCTCGGTCACTCTTTGACCCTCTGCCTGGTCAACTGTTCATTAAACTTACTCTTTCTTTTCTCTTTTATTGACAGGCGTTCAATCAGCGGTCGTGCTGAATCAGACCCCGACCGCGGTGGCAAAGCCCGGAGGGTCCCTCAAACTGACCTGTGCCACCAGCGGCTTCAACCTCAACAGCAACAGCGTGCACTGGGTGAAACAGGTCTCCGGGAAAGGGCTGGAGTGGGTGGGGAGGGTGTATGGTAGTAGGAAATATTACGGGCCTGCCTTCAGCGGCCGATTCGAGTTTTCCAGTGACAGAAGCAGCAACGTCTATCTCCAAATGAACAGCCTGAGACTGGACGACACGGCCACCTATTACTGTGCAACAGACTACGTGGGTGGCACAGTGTGACAGATGGGACTCCCTCCATACAAAAACCTGCCGCAACCAAACGCTTTAAATCAGCCTCTCTGGGCGCTGCCGCCGCCGCCTTTACCCGGGACCCGTGGATATAAACCAGATCCCGAGGGCATAATCTGCCACAGGGGACAAGTTCCACTGAAGATGTGGGAACACAAGCAGCGAGGAGCCGCTGTGGGTAGAGGCACGGTGACAGTCCTGGTGGGTAATATCCTGTCCACTACACGGCTGCAATGGCCGAGACCGGGCGCTGTTGTGTGGGACACACGGACACAGATGGAGGGGTTTAATAAAGCCGCTGCCCACTCTGGGCACCGTTGGATTTCGTGCTGGATGTGGTTGTGCGGTTTGTGAGCGGCGGTGAAGCACCGTGATACTATCTTGACTACTTGGGTGCAGGAACCTCGCTGACAGTGACTTCAGGTAAGACCATTTCCTCAATTCCATTTTACACAGTTGTATTTTATTAATTGACGGTCTTTGCGAATTCTGTAATTGACCTGAACTCGGTGAGATATTTGGAACAATTGCACGGATTTCCTGGAGACAGGCGGGTTTCTCCAGAGTTAGAATATACCCAACAACAATACATTTCCCACCATGTTGAACTGCCGCACAGGCTGCACTTTCTCTGAGTCTAACCATCTTCTGCCTTCAGTCCATCTTGTGCCTGCTGACCAAGCTGGCTTTCTGGGCTAGTCCCATCGGGCACATATCCTTCTGAAGCCTTCTGATCCATTTACTGGATAATCAGAATTCTATCTGCTTTTACAGTTTCCTCTGGCAACTCATTCCAGATACTGCCTATCCAATGTGAATAAAATGCCCCTGAAGTCCCCTTTCAAATCTCTACTCACCTTACGCCTTTGCCCCCCTGTTTTAGAACCATCTATCCTGGGGGAAAAAGACATTTGAGCGTGCACCTTATCCATGCACCTCATGATCTTGTTCACCTCAATAAGGTTGCCGCCTAGTCTCCTTCGCTCCAAAGAAAAACATCCCACCTTATCCTCCCTCTCCCTAAAACACAACCCCACATATGCAGATAATATCTTGGTGAATCTTTTCCAAGTCCTTTCCAATTTAATGGCATCCTTCCTGTAGCTGGGAGACTAGAACTGCACACAGTACTTACTCTAAGTGTGGTCTCACCAATGACTTGTACTGCTGCATCATGATGTCCCAACGTTTACTCTCAGTACCCTTCCCATTGAAGGCAGTCTGCCAAAAGCCACCTCACCTCCCAGTCCACCTAACTCACCACTTTCAGCGAACCATGCTCCTGTATTCCCCAATCTGTCTGTTCAACAACACTCTCCAGGCTCTGCCATTTACTGTGTAAGTCCAGCCCTGGTTTGATATACCAAAGTTCAACACCCCTCACTTGTCAGAGTTAAATTCCATTTGGCATACCTTGGCTCGCTTTCCCAACTGATCTAGATCTTCATGTAAACTTAGATAGCCTTCCTCACTGTCCACTCATGCACTGATTTTGGTGTCATCTGCAAACTTACCATCAATGTTCAGTATATTGCATGGCAAACTGTTAAACATAGGAACATAGAAAATAGGTGCAGGAGGAGGCCATTTGGCCCTTCGAGCCAGCACCACCATTCATTGTGATCATGGTTGATCATCCACAAACGGTAAACCGTGCCTACCTTCTCCCCATATCCCTTGATTCCGTTACCCTCTAGAGCAGCTCTATCTAACTCTCTTTTAAATTCATCCGGTGAATTGGCCTTCACTGCCTTCAGAATTCCACAAATTCACAACTCTCTGGGTGAAAAAGTGTTTTTTCATCTCAGTTTTAAATGGCCTCCCCTTTATTCTTAGACTGTGGCCCCTGGTTCTGGACTCCCCCAACATTGGGAACATTTTTCCTACATCTAGCTTGTCCAGTCCTTTTATAATTTTATAAGTTCCCCTCTCATCCTTCTAAATTAATGTAGATAACAAACAACAGTGGTCTCAGCAGTGACCCCTGCAGCAATCCACTTGTCACAGGCCTCCGATCAGAAAAGCAATACTTCACAACTACCCCTTGGCTCTTCCTCCAAACTAATTTTGAATGTATTTGGCTAGCTCATGTTGGGTTCCATGTGATCTAACCTTCCAGACCAGCCCACCATGCCAGACCTTGTTAAACCCTATCAGGTTCATAAGGCACAATTTCCTAAACACAAACCTTCCCAAATCCTTGGCCCACCCTCCCAAGTGATCTAGATCTTCTTAAAATCCCTAATCATTCCGTGCCTATCCAAACACTGGTAGTTCCTGTCCTTCGGGACATTCCCACCAATGAAGTCAGGCTGACTGATGTAGATCCCTGCCTTGGCCCTAATGTCCTTCTTAAATAGCGCAACAGTATCAGCCACCCTCCAGTCTTTTGGAGATTAATCTGCAGTGAAAGATGATGTAAATACCTCTGAAGGAAAGTAAATTATTTTCCCGAGCTTCCCACAAGATCAGAGGATGCAGTTTTAAAGCACTGGGGATTTATCCACCTTAACGCACTTAAAAGCTGCCAATAGTTCCTCTTTGGTCAATTGTATATGATCTAAGACATCACAGCTCCTATGATTCAACTCATTAGCTTCCATGATCTTCTCCTCAGTTAATGTGGATGGGAAATATTCATTTAATATCTGCCCCATCTCTTGTATCTACACAAAGATGGCCTTGCTGATCTGAATTTTAAGGGGACCTATTCTTTCCCCAATCACTTTATCTTTATTTGACTATCGAGTCTCTCTTAGGATTTTTATTTACCTTGCCTGTCAGAACCATTTCAGGTCCTCTTTATTGCCCAAGTGCATTCTTAAGTGTGTTCCTACACTCCTTATACTCACCGAGGCATTCGCTTGAGCCCGACAGCCATAATCTGACGCACACCTCCAGTTTATCTCTGACCAGAGCCTTAACATCATTCAAAAACCAGGATTCCCTAAGCGTACCAGACTTGGGCTTCACCCTAACAGGAATATGCTGCCCCTGCACTCTGACTATCCCACTTATGAAAGCCTCCCACATGTCAGCCATCCCCTAACCATTAACAGACTCTCCCAAACAAACTGCAAGATCCTGCCCAATGTTTCCAAAATCAGCCTTAACTCAGTTAGGATCTTAATTTGTGGGCCAGTTTCATGCTTCTCGATAACTACTTTAAAACTAGTACAAGTGTAGGAAGGAACTGCAGATGCTGGTTTGAACTGAAGATAGATCCAAAAAGCAGGAATAACTCAGCGGGTCAAACAGCATCTCTGGAGAAAAGGAATAGGTGACGTTTAGGGTCGAGACTCTTCTTCAGATTGAGAGTCAGGGGAAAGGACTCTCAGTCTGAAGAAGGGTCTCGACCTGAAACATCACCTATTCCTTTTCTCCAGAGATCCTGTTTGACCCGTAGAGTCACTCCAGCTTTATGTGTTTAAAACTAGAAGAACTATGGTCACTCATCCAAAAATGCTTCCACACTGACATTTCATTCCCTTTCCTCGTATCTGAAGAGGAGGTTTAGTGTTGTATTCTCTCTAGCGGTTCTAGCAGATCCTTCTTTGAGTTGATTACAGGACCTTTGTGAGATGCAGTTAACAAATTCCATCTCATCCAAGCACTTAATATTGTGGGATACCCAGTCAATATGAGGGAAGTTGAAATCTCCCACAAATATCGCCCTATCATTTGTCCAACTCAGCTAAAGGACAAGCATGGGCTCAATCAGATGAATGGCCCCGTTCTGTGCTCTGAGATTCAATGGAACTATCATTTATTTAGTAAATCCAGTACATGCTCCCTCAAAGAGATCCCATCAAACACATCCAGGGCGGACAGAGCATGAGTCAAATGCAGAGTAAATCTCCCCGTGTCACTGTGCTGTCAGCTACAGATTAGATACAAAGTTCCTTCTGTCATGTCCCAACACTCCCAGGGAAAGTACAGCACAAGATAGACAATTAGTGAGGCTCCCTCCAACCTGTTCCCTCACACAACCTGGGTACGGATAGACACTGAGTGAAGTTCCTTCACTGTTACATACTCCCAGTGCACGGACTGAGTGTTTGACACACAGTGAAGTTCCCTCTACATTGCTCTGTCAAACACTCCTTGTGTAAATGTTTCAGAACACAGAAGGCTCTTAAGATTGTAAAAAAAATTAATGCTGTTTGGTTAAAAAACGAAGGTTCGCTATAATGACAGATTTGAACATAATGAGAGAATGTTGTACTTGGTTCTAGATGTCGGTTTTAGTCCACCAGGTTTTCTTTGCATTTTGTATTAAATTACAACATTTAGAGATCCTTTGTAAGTCAATACCTTTTATTCTACATTGTGAATTCACTGCTGCCCGTAGTTTAGATTCTATGTCAAGTTGCTTGGTGTTTTTGACATGAGTTTTGCTGCACTAAAGAACTGCTTTTTCTCAGTTCACAGACGGAGGAACGGCTCTAATTTCCTGCCCTCCTCCGTCAGCCGACTGGGTTTGTCCAACAAGTGCTTTGCTCCATTAACCAAGGCTGCTGGTGTCTCAATGAATCTCAGTGGTCATTCAGAGCACGTTTCATGGTGTCTCCGAGCCCTTCACAGGCAGTGAAGCACGTTCACTGTAGAGCCCTGTTGTAAAGGAGGGACTGTGGATTCACTCTGCACATAGCAGAATCGGCAAACCGCTGGTGAGGGGGGAATGTTGTCCGAGACACCACAGGTACAGTGATCCAATGGACGGGCATCAGGCTGCAATGGGAGGGAAGGAGCTGGGGAACTGGGCAATGGGCCAAAGCACTCGAGTAATCCAGAGGGATGGATGAACAATCCATAGACCTGTTTAATTCCACCACAACTGTGGAATTTACACTCTGTTAATAATCTGGGACAGATTGGACCTGTGTCAGACTTTTTTCCGTTAGTAACCTGGATTTTGTGCACTAATCCACAGTAATGATGGGCTCTCAGCTTCTCTGCTGTACCTCAGCGGAGGAGATCTGTTGTGTTTGCCCAGTCAAGCCTATATCCAAGGTCCTATTTAGAACAATTACCTCTGTCATATGTCCCGCCCCCAGTACCAGCTTAGTTGGGTCCCCTGCTAAGTGCGAAGAATTCGCTAAATTTTTCACCAACAAAGTTGAGAATATTAGAATGAACATTTCCCCCCCCACCCGTGACCTAGCTGTCTCACTAGTCTGTTCATCTAAATTGGACTGCTTCCAACCCGTCACTCTATCCTCCCTTGCAAAGCTTATCTCCGCTATGAAACCTGCAACCTGCCCCCTTGATCCTGCCCCCACTGCCCTTCTGAAGGATGTCATTGCAATAGCTGGTCCCAGCATCCTCTCTATTATCAACAGCTCTCTGGCCACTGGCACTGTTCCAACCAGTTTCAAGCACGCGGTGGTCCAGCCCCTACTGAAAAAACCTAACCTAGACCCCACCTTGCCTAGCAACTACAGACCCATTTCCAAACTGCCATTCCTGTCAAAAGTCCTTGAAAAGGCAATCCTTAACCAATTAGTGCCCTACCTGCAACAAAACACCATCCTGGAAAGTTTCCAGTCAGGTTTCAGAGCCCACCACAGCACAGAGTCTGCCTTGTTGAAGGTACACAACGACCTGCTTCTCGCCATCGACACCGGCGACTGTGCAATCCTGCTCCTTCTCGACCTCAGCGCAGCATTCGATACAGTGGACCACACCATCCTTATTGACCGTCTCCGGTACGCGGTTGGCATTGATGGCACTGCCCTGAGCTGGTTCGCTTCGTACCTCAAAGATAGGAGTTTCGCCATCAACATAGGCAGTTATTCCTCTGCTCCAGCTAGCCTCTCCTGCGGAGTTCCACAAGGCTCAATCCTAGGCCCCATTCTCTTCTCTCTATACATGCTCCCCCTTGGCCAAATCATTCAAAGGCACGGCATTTCTTTCCACTGCTATGCCGATGACACTCAGCTTTACCTCCCCCTGAAACCCAACAACCAGTCAAATTTAAACAGCCTCTCACACTGCCTTGAGGACATAAAATGTTGGATGGCACAGAACTTCCTCCAATTAAATGAGAGCAAGTCTGAGGTCATTCTATTCGGCCCCCCCGACTCCATCAAATTGATAACAGGCAGTCTTGGAAGCCTATCCTGCCTAGTCAAACCGCATGTCAAAAACCTCGGCATGATATTTGACTCTGCATTAAAATTTGATAAGCAAGTCAACGCTGTGGTAAAAGCCAGCTTCTTCCAACTTCGAACCATAGCTAAAATCAAACCTTTCCTCAAATTCGACGACACAGAAAAAATCATTCACGCTTTCATTTCCTCCCGCCTAGACTACTGCAACTCCCTATACACTGGGATCAGCCAATCTTCCCTGTCCCGCCTGCAACTGGTCCAAAACGCTGCAGCGAGACTCCTGACGGGTACCCGTAAAAGGGACCACATCACCCCGATTCTGGCCTCTCTCCACTGGCTCCCTGTACGGTACAGAATCAACTTCAAGCTCCTCTTATTCACGTATAAAGCCCTAAATGGACACTCCCCCCCCTACATCAAAAATCTTCTAACCCCCCTCTCTAACTCCAGGTCCCTCAGATCGGCCGACTTGGGGCTATTCACTATCCCACGGTCTAGGCTTAAACTCAGGGGTGACCGCGCTTTTGCGGTTGCAGCTCCTAGACTGTGGAACAGCATCCCTCTCCCGATCAGAACTGCCCCCTCCATCGACTCCTTTAAGTCCAGGCTCAAAACATATTTCTACTCCCTAGCGTTTGAGGCTCATTGAGGAGGCGCTGTGAACTGTTTGCGTGCTACTGTATGTTTTCATTTTTTTTTTCTATTGGAACCTAATCAAATGTACAGCACTTTGGTCAACGTGGGTTGTTTTTAAATGTGCTATACAAATAAAATTGACTTGACTTGACCCTGTCCCAGCAACGTGATTGGCACTAAATGCACCCAGAATGGCAATCCAGACGGGCAGTTTACTCTGACTTTACTGCCCCTCCTCACCCCAGCACCCTTCTGCCCCACTTACCCCTCACCCCAGCATCCTGCTGCCCCACTCACTCACCCCAGCACCCTGCCCCCCACCCAGCCCCTGCCCCTCCTCACCCCAGCACCCTGCTGCTCCACCGACCCCCTCACCCCAGCAGCCTGCTGCCCCACCCAGCCCCTGCCCCTCCTCACCCCAGCACCCTGCTGCTCCACCCAGCCCCTGCCCCTCCTCACCCCAGTGCTCTGCTGGTCCACTCAGCTCCTCAACCCCAGCATCCTGCTGCCAGTATGATGTGTTTTCCAGTCCCTGACCCGCCTCCTGACCACATTAGGAACATTGATCCATATTAAACTGCACTCACCACCTGCTGGTCCTGGGATGGAAAACACTGTGAGCTGCAAATCTCGCCGCCTGACATTATTGAGCCTCCTGCACGAAACACTCGGCAGCTCAGGCAGCATCTGTGGGGAGAGAAGCAGAGTCACCCTTTCACATCAGTGATCTTTCATCAAACTCTTTCAGTACAATTTCTGACAACCACGCTATTTCCACTTTTATTTGATGGTTTTATAATTTTGTTGAAGGTTTCCACAACCCCAGGCCATCTCAAAGCATTTCCCAGCCCATTAATAACTCAGAGACATCGAGTCATACAGCACGGAAACAGGCCCTTCAGCTCAGCTCGTGCAAGGCAGCCTGATGCCCCATGTATGCTAGTCCCACTTGCCCATGTTTACCTCATGTTCTCTAATCCTTTCCTATCCATGTATCTGTCCAAGTGTCTTTCAAATGCTGTTATCGTCCCTGCCTCAACTGTTTCCTCTGACAGCTTGTCCACACACCCTGCGTGTGAGAAAGTTCTTATTAAATCTTGCTCCTCTCATCTTACACCTATGTCCTGTCCTCTGGTTCTCCTATCCTGTGTTGATTCCCCTATCCTGTGTAAAAAACTGTGCATTCACCCTATCTATTCCCCTCATGATGTTATACACCTTTATAGGATCACTCTTCAGCCTCCTAGAGGTGGAATGGAGGAAAGTCCTAGCCTGCCCTACTTTTCCCTCTAGCTCAGGCCCTCGAGTCCTGGCAACATTCTTGTAAATCTTCTCAGCACTCTTCTAGCCTAATGATATATTTCCTAGCTTGATGAAAACTGAGCATTGTACTCCAAATTCAGCCTCACCAATTTCTTATAACTCTCCAGTATAACATCCAACTTCAGAACAGTAAACCCTCATTTTAACGGACCATGGTGTGGGGGGATAACGTCCGTTATTGCCGAATGTCTGCTTTATACGAGTACGGTATTATTCATGTTTGCAGTTGAAACAAAGAATGCAGATGCTAATTAATACACAAAAAGACACAAAGTGCTGGAGTAACTCAACAGGTCAGGGAGAATCTCTGGAGAACATCGATAGGTGAGGTGGGGACTGATTCAGTCTGCTGGGTTACTCAAGCACTATGTGTCATTTCACCTTAAAACCAGGCGCCAGTGCTTCTGCTCCGCACCAGCCCGCCCTTCTTCATCCACCGCACGGTCCGGTCACACGGCTGTGGTTGTGGCTCATGTTGTAGCCTCTGGGCAGCAGTGCTATCTTCAGGCCGCTGTCACTGACAGGGTGCATGGTCACCATGGGACACCCTCTCCTCTCACCAGCTGCTGCTTCCAAGGTGCAGTATGTTGGTGACTCCAGCGAGAAGGAGGAGGAGACGGCGGTGGAGGGAGGAAGAGGCTGAGTGGACAGAGGGAGGGGAGGAGATGGAGGGGGGAGGGGAGAGGTGGAAACCGTGGACAGAGCGATGGGAGATGGAGGAGGGAGGGGAGAGGTGGAAGCCGTGGACAGAGCGAGGGGAGGAGATGGAGGAGGAGGGAGGGGGGATGAGGTCAAATGGACAGAGCGTGGGGAGGAGATGCAGGGGGGGGGGGGGTGAGGCCGAATGGACAGAGTGAGGGGAGGAGATGTAGGGGGGGAGGGGGAGGGGGATGAGGCCGAATGGACAGAGCGTGGGGAGGAGATGGCGGGGGGAGGGGAGAGGCCGAGTGGACAGAGTGAGGGGAGGAGGAGACGGCAGTCGATCAGGGAGTGGACAACAACAACAGCTGCATCAAGCGGACAGTGCGGTGGATGACGAAGGGCTTACTTGCGATTGGGGGTGGAGTTGGAAGCCGGGGCTCTAAGCGGTCAGGAGCCATGCATGGCAGGGTTGTTTCGGCAGATGCATCCGCTCTATCTAAAATCTGCTATAAAGGGGTCCATTAAAACGAGGGGTTACTATATATCAATTCCCTGACTCATGAAGTATAAGAAAATAACTGCAGATGCTGGTACAAATCGAAGGTATTTATTCACAAAATGCTGGAGTAACTCAGCAGGTCGGGCAGCATCTCGGGAGAGAAGGGAAACGTCACCCATTCCTTCTCTCCCGAGATGCTGCCCGACCTGCTGAGTTACTCCAGCATTTTGTGAATAAATACCCCTGACTCATGAAGACCTTTTTTTACCAACCTATTTACCTGTGACAACGCTTGCTGGGATCTGTGTCCCTGCACTCTAAGATCCCTTAGTTGTACAACACTCCCCGGGGCCCTGCGTGAGGAAGGTCCACAACAGGCCAGATGCAGCACCATTTGTCCCGGTGGTTGTGGATATGGTCCATCTGGTACCGTGCCATGTGCTTCCTGACCTGGGACACCTCAGCCACAGCACAGGCCGGTTTGTCCCTCTGTTTGGCAGAAGCTGCCTCCCCAGTGGCCGGTGCGTGATCAGCATTTCACTGCTTGGTCATGCACGGTGTGAAGGGATTGCAAAGGAACCATGTCTCTGCTCTGCCCGACCTTCTCTCGGCCTGAATCACCTGCATTTACTCAGGAAGCTGCATGAACCTGTTGCACGCGCTGGTAATAATCCATTTAATACAGAACCAACTGTTCATTTATTTACATTTCAGAGGTTAAGACCTTGCCTTCAGTCCACATCACCACTTCCTGCAACACAGAATCTGACCAAGAGATCAGCCTCCTCTGTCTGGTCAAGGACTACCAGCCTGAGATCATCAGTCAGACATGGTCCACCAGCAGTGGGGACATCACCACTGGAATCACAAAGTACCCACCAGTGTTGGGACAAAACAGCAAGTACACAATGAGCAGCTTGCTGCGAGTCCCTGCGGCAGATTGGAACAGTAATAACGTCTACATCTGCAAGGCAGGAGACAAGCCGGTGACAGCGAGGATCCAGAAGCCTGAACGTTAGTATGAGATTTTGTTGTCTATTTAAAGCTGATGATAAGACTGAAGTGGAAGCCTTTGTCGAACAATTCGATTTATTCACAAAATGCTGGAGTAACTCAGCAGGTCGGGTAGCATCTCGGGAGAGAAGGAATGGGTGGCGTTTTGGGTCAAGACCCTTCTTCAGACTGATGTCAGGGGGGGCGGGACAATGCAGGAGGAAGCTAATTAATTATTTTGCTCATTCATTCTCCTCCTCTCAGCCAGAGTGCTGCTGCTCAAGGAAAAAGACAGAATTTATATGGGAGGAGATCATGTTGGGGGGGGGGGGGTGCACGGAGGAAGCATCTGCTCTTGATCTGCCTTGATCTGCCTCCATTCTATCCACTGCTTAGTCTAATTCCTGCAGCTCTCTACCACCCAAACACCTCCCTCCAGATCAGCTGCTGTACACAGAGCCACACCTATTGTGCCCGTGCACAGTATGGAGATTGAAACCATCCTCACTCTTCCTGCACTTTCCCCTCAACCCTGCAGCCGACCCCTCACCAAGTGAAATCCAGTCTCCCTGTGGAAATGACATGAATCTGCTTCCACTCTCTCTTTTAACCACTGCCTTCCAGTTCTGATCAGATCATTACTGCCATAACAAAGTAAGTTACTCTTGTCCATCTGACCTCCTTTCGCCACTTAACTTAAAGTTGTGTAGGAAGGAACTGCAGATACTGGTTTAAAGCGAAGGTGAAAGGGAAAAGAGAGATACAGATGGTGATTATGGAGAGATGTAGAACTACTAGACCAAGTGGACCCGTTGGGCACAAGTCTCTCCTGCATTGGTGCAGCACCCTCTCCGCCCTCACCCCCCCCTCTCCTCTCACCCCTCCACTCCTCCCCCTCCTCCCCATACCCCTCTCCCCTCCCCCTCCCTCCACTCCCCTTCCCCAGCCCCTCCCCTCTCCTCCTCCCCCCCTCCCCCTACCCCTCTCCCCTCACCCCTCACCCCCTCCCTCCACTCCCCTTCCCCAGCCCCTCCCCTCTCCCTCCCCTCCCCGCCCCACTCCCCCCTCAAACACCTCCCTCCCTCCATCCCCTCTCCCTTCCCCTCCCCTCCCTCTCCCCTCCCTTCCCATTCCCCTCCCCCACTCCATCCCTCTCAACCCCTCTTATCCCCCTCCCTCCCTTCCTCCCTCCCTCCCCCTCCACACATCCCTCCCTCCCCCCCTCCACACATCCCTCCTCCCTCCCTCCATCCCTAGGATATAAATTTAAACTATAAAATGTCAATAACTTAAAGAATATAACACCAATTTCAATGAAACTTCTTCCATTAGCACCAAAGGGATGACGGTGAGTAAGGTGGGCCTAAAATTGTTGCGCTATCGTGTACTGTTTTGGCTGTAGTTCAGGAACAAACAAACACGCAAACGAGAGTTTTAGTATGTAGATCAGTGGTTCCCAACCTTTCAAATATAGCGACCCATTTTAGAACAAGCAATCATGAAGCGACCCCAACCCTTAAAATATCTTATATATACATTCGGTTTTTGTACAACAAACTGCCATATATTGCGATTATTGAATTATAGATTATTTATTCATAAAAAATTCCAAAGCTCCTACAAACATTAATTAATTGCAAATCAATTCAAAATTGTTCGAACACACAAATTTCCACCGTTATGTAAAATATGTTTATGAACTGACTTTAATGAGACGGCTGGTATTGCAGTTTTTTAGCTAGCAATTCTATCCTGGGCTCCGTTGTCGATATGGCACACCTCAAGTCGTCTTCCAGATTTAATTTATTTCGGTATTTGTTTTTAAGGATGAGAAGTTGGGAGAATGCTGCTTCACATAAGTAAGTTGTTGGGAAGGGCAATAAATTCCTTATCGCGATTTCTGATATTACTGGGAATTTTTGGAAACTTTTTGCCCAAAATTCTTGTAGTTGCAATTCACCAAACCATGATTTAGCTTCAAAATTGTTTTTTAAGTCGATGAACTCTTCTTCTGCTGCTTCAGGGATATTAGATACATTGGCATTGAATGGGTTGATTGTAAGGGAGAAAGATTTGCAACATTCATCAGGAAAATAACTTCTTAATCGAACAGTAAGAATTTCCAAATGCTCTTGTATCAAGCTATATAAGTCATCGATGTTAATTTCATTTGCCGCTTCTTCAACAAATTGGACAAGTGTTGGGAACATGTATAATTTCTTATGGTTAATTTTGGTGATCCAGAGTTCCAATTTCATTTTGAAAGACGATATGTTTTCAGACAAAGATATTATCGTACTTTCCTTACCCTGTAATCCTGTATTAACACTATTAAATATCTCAAAAATGTCGACCAGGTATGCCAATTTGCACAACGTAAATTCATCCGTCAACAATGATTCATATTCGCTTGCATTTTGAGAATCGAGAAATATTTGAAGCTCTCCTCTTAATTCAAAAAATCTCTTCAACGCCTTTCCTTTCGAGAGCCATCTTACCTCTGTGTGAAACAATAGTGCTTCATGCGTTGATCCCAAATCCTCACATAAAACTTTGAAGAGCCGTGTTGCAAGTGGCCTTGATTTAACGACATTTACTGCTTTAATCACTCGGTTAAGCACTTCTTTCAATGGTTCAGGTAACGTCTTGGTAGCTAATACTTGTCGATGAATCATGCAGTGAGTCCCAATTACTTCTGGAGTCACTTTTTTAACCAACGATTGGAAGCCAGACTTACAGCCGAGCATTGCAGGTGCCCCGTCAGTACAAACTCCGCATAATTTCTTCCATTCAATTGAATGTTCATTAAAGAAATCATCAATTAAATCAAAAATATCAGCAGCAGTAGTTGAAGTTTGCAGAGGCTTACAACACAAGAATTCTTCTTTAATTTTTTCATTTTTATAATAACGAACATACACAAGAAGTTGTGCAAAGTTTGTCACATCAGTAGTTTCATCAAGCTGTATGCTGAACAGCCCAGTTGGAGTTTCTTTTAATTCTTGAATAATTTGGCATAAAATATCCTCGGACATATCTGTTATCCTTCGTTTTACCGTATTGTTTGACACGGATAGAAGCGATAATTTATTTACCGCTTCAGGACCGATCATGAGACGTACAATATCTTTGGTGCATGGAAAAATAAGATTCTCAGCTATTGTGTGTGGCTTTTTAGCACGTGCTATTCTTAATGCAACCGTGTATGAAGCTTCAATGGCGGCTACATTTTTGTTTTGAAATAATCCACTGCTATCAAGCCGGCGGCTTTTGACACCAACAACTTTTGCTTTAAAAAAGTCAATACTTTTATCTTTCAAATCAGGGTGCTTAGTTTCGAGATGTCTTTGAAGTTTAGCTGGTTTCATAGACTCATGAGCAAGAACTTCCAAACATACTACACACTGTGGTCTTTCCACACCTGCATTAACTATGTCAGTGAATCCCCATTTCAAGAAATCATCACTGTACTTTCTCTTTCTTACACTCATTTTTAAAGGGTTAAGAATCACTCGAACAAAACTAACTACGTGTCACTGCAAGCGCGCGTACAACACTAGGTAAGTGGGAGGAGCGACAGCGGTGGCGCGACCAAGACAAAACAGAAACCAAACATGTTCAATACTGGCTTGAGTGACAACACGTTGTGTTGAGTGACTTAGGGAACTGTTACATTTAGTTTCATAGTATGAATTTATATAACTATCTTAATATGCATTTCACCGTGTTTTATATAATATTCATATCAGCTCAAAATCATTTAACGACCCCATGGCATTGGTGTCGCGACCCCGTTTGGGGTCGCGACCCACAGGTTGGGAACCACTGATGTAGATGATCAAAAGATAAGCAAAAAAGTAATGGTGATGAAGGAAACATGCCTTTATGTTAGCTGTGGGCTGGGTGGAAACGAGTTACAGACAAAGTTGAGGTTAAGGCAACTTAAAGTTGTAATTCCCAAACCTCCTGCCAATAGAAACAATTGTGTCTCATCTATTCCTGCTCACTGGAACCGGTGATGGCAGTGCTGTTCCTGTGTCTGCTCCAGCACACACTGAGATCACGGATGGTCTGTATGCCAGCCCCACTTACCCAGCTCCACTCTTATCACTGCAGAGTGGCCACACTGCTGGGGAAGCTTGGGTTCTAACCCAGCCTCCCAATCACAGCTCTGTCCAGCATCTCACTGTGGGATCCACCATATCAACACATCACCAGCATATCACCAGCATTGTGGGGAGGGCTGGTACTGGGGCACTTGACAAGGTTTGCAGATGATACAAAGCTGGGTGGTAGTGTGAACTGTGAGGAAGATGCTATGAGGTTGCAGGGTGACTTGGACAGGTTGTGTGAGTGGGCGGATGCATGGCAGATGCAGTTTAATGTGGGTAAGTGTGAAGTTATCCACTTTGGTGGTAAGAATAGGAAGGCAGAGTATTATCTGAATGGTGTCAAGTTAGGAAAAGGGGACGTACAACGAGATCTGGGTGTCCTAGTGCATCAGTCACTGAAAGGACGCATGCAGGTACAGCAGGCAGTGAAGAAAGCCAATGGAATGTTGGCCTTCATAACAAGAGGAGTTGAGTATAGGAGCAAAGAGGTCCTTCTGCAGTTGTACAGGGCCCTAGTGAGACCACACCTGGAGTACTGTGTGCAGTTTTGGTCTCCAAATTTGAGGAAGGATATTCTTGCTATTGAGGGCGTGCAGGTTTACTAGGTTAATTCCCGGAATGGCGGGACTGTCATATG
The DNA here is from genome assembly GCF_053455715.1 of Rhinoraja longicauda. NCBI lineage: Eukaryota > Metazoa > Chordata > Chondrichthyes > Rajiformes > Arhynchobatidae > Rhinoraja > Rhinoraja longicauda. The sequence continues at coordinate 2,888,753 of NC_135968.1, forward strand.
TTGAAAGACTGGAGCGACTAGGCTTGCATACACTGGAATTTAGTAGGATGAGAGGAGATCTTATCGAAACGTATAAGATTATTAAGGGGTTGGACACGTTAGAGGCAGGAAACATGTTCCCAATGTTGGGGGAGTCCAGAACAAGGGGCCACAGTTTAAGAATAAAAGGTAGGCCATTTAGAACTGAGATGCGGAAATACTTTTACAGTCAGAGAGTTGTTAATCTGTGGAATTCTCTGCCTCAGAAGGAAGTGGAGGCCAATTCTCTGAATGTATTCAAGAGAGAGCTGGATAGAGCTCTTAAAGATAGCGGAGTCAGGGGGTATGGGGAGAAGGCAGGAACGGGGTACTGATTGAGAATGATCAGCCATGATCACATTGAATGGCGGTGCTGGCTCGAAGGGCCGAATGGCCTCCTCTTGCACCTATTGTCTATTGTCCCAGACGCTGGGAGAGTGGAGTCCTACACTGTGGCTGAAGGAATCATGTAATAACAGATATTAAATATGTTACAGCTCATAGAGCTCCACAGCTCATCCCACTTGTTCCATCCCCGGAGGTTATCCACAATCAAACAACTGCTGTCCTGGGCTGCATGATATCTGGATTCTCTCCTGACAATATTAAAGTTTCCTGGGAAAAATCTGGAGTTGTGCAAGAAGGCATTGTTCTCCCGTCCACTCCGGGAAGTAACGGTGGATTTCAAACAGTTGCTTACCTGCGGTTGCCTGTGGAGGAATGGACCAACAAACAGGAATATACTTGTGAAGTGAGCCACGAACCTTCCGGCTTCAGGAAAAGGATCAACATGAGATATCAAGAGGGTGAGTGGTGTCTGTGAATTTACTTACAGTATTAAACAATCTTACTGACATTTCAACCAAATTCCAGTCCCTGAGATCAGTCCTGTTGAGCGACGTACTATTTTCAGATTTTGCTTTTGCAATTTATGCCAATGCCTTCCACCAGTAATTCTAACTCATTCTGCAGGACATGGAGAGAGGAAGGTCACCAGTGTGTTTATTCTCACTCCTCTAGTTCCCTTTGTGTGCAGTGGTAAGAAAAATGGGGCAGTGAATAAACCACAGGTCCCATCTGACATCTGGAGAAAATCTCTCTTCCCTTCTCACTGTCTTCTTTGTGTTTGTTTCTCCAAATCCATCCCTTTCCACTGTTTCCGGAGAATCTGTTCTGTAGAATATTTTTTCATTGAAATGTAGGTGCCCTGGATTATTTTTGAACTCATCTCCACCCTCTTTAAAGTGTTGTCTGATCCTGGACAAAGTGAAGCAGTTGATCATGGTTGGCATAAACTCATGCTGATAAATACTGAGGACACAGACTGGGAATATGTGGATCTCCTGTTCTTCAACACAGGAGGGGAGGTGAAAATCTCTTAACACTTAAATCCATGAACCTTCCATTTCCAGGTGGAGAACGTCCCAGCTGTTCGAAGTGTATGCCGAAGTTCTTCTACCAGAGTAATCTCAATGTGACATTCTCAGATGGTTCTACCGGGCAGTATCATTGTTGGGGAGGAAAGTGTCAAATAAAGTAATTGGCTGCGTATGGAATTTGTCATTCTATTATTACAACCCATTGATAAGATTCAAATCCAACCCCTGGTATCCATTGGGATCAAAGTGTACCAGAGTGAGGACAAATACCCAATTCACGTTGCCACCCTCTCCCCTCCACTCGTTGCCTGTATACTCATTCATTTGTGGACATTGCTGCTTCACATCCCAGTGCCACTGACTAGATTCCTTCATGCTCTGACTCCAGTCAGCAAGGACCACCCAGAGACCGCGAGGCAGGAGATGTTTAAGGTGAACTGTGTGAAATGTCAAAGTGGCTCAGTAAAAAATTGGGTGATCCTTTATAAAGGCAAACTGGTGAGGCAAGATGCAGGGCTCTTGAATCCAGAACCAGGGGCCACAGTTTAAGAATAAGGGGTACATTGAGAACGTAGATGAGGAAAAACTTTTTCAGTCAGAGAGTTGTAAATCTGTGGAATTCTCTGCCTCAGAAGGCAGTGGAGGCCAATTCACTGGATGCTTTCAAGAGAGAGCTCGATGGAGCTCTTAAAGATAGTGAAGTATGGGTAGAAGGTAGGAACAGGGTACTGATTGTGAATGATCAGCCATGATCACATTGAATGGCGATGCTGGCTCGAAGGGCCGAATGGCCTACTCCTGCACCTATTGTCTATTGGCTCTAATTGGTCTCCTGTCCTACACTGGCTTTGGATGAAAACTGGTTAGCACAAATTGCCATTTATTAAACCACCTCCTTCAGAAGGCAGTGGAGGTCGATTCTCTGGATGCTTTCAAGAGAGAGTTATAGTAGATAGAGCTCTTAAAGATAGCAGAGTCAAGAGATATGGGAAGAAGGCAGGAACGGGGTACTGATCGTGGATGATCAGCCACGATCACAGTTAATGACAGTGCTGGCTCAAAGGGCCAAATGGTCTACTCCTGCACCTATTGTCTATTGTCTCCCAAACACAGACCTCAGTCCAAGGGAGAAACTCAGGGAATGCAATGAATGTTGCAAGGAATGGACGTGGTTTGTTATAATCATCCAAGGATAAGCAATACAAAATGTCTCTTGTGGAAGATACCAATATTTTACAGCATGGAGAGTAACCATACTCTGTCAGGTTTCATATGAAGCGATTTCCCCCCACACCGGGATGGTGGAACTACAAGACTGTCACTGATATGGGACGGGATTGACCATCTTGCAAAACCACATGTTCAACAATATCACATTGCAGATTAAAACAAGATTCACAAAGCAAGAACATTGTCCACTGTTAAACTAGGCTTACAAATTTCTGATGACACTGCAACAACTTTCATCCAGACGAATATCATGCACAGAACTATTTTTGAAAGGAATTTGCTCACCATTTTGCTTAAAGAAGGAGGGTTTGTGAAATAGACAACATCATACACTGACAAATGTCAGACAGACACAGTGTGTCTGAACTCTGCTTTCTACCCAGCTGAAGGCTTTGACTCCCAGGCTCACTGAAAGTTTCAATTCTGATACAAACGCAATCAACCCTCCACAATAAGTGTTTGAGAGCACAAACACCTCATGTGGCCCAAAGTGACCGAGTGTGTAAACAGTGCACACACGAGAGTGAGCTGAGTGGAACTAGACTTATGATGGTGTTTCAGAAGACACGTGGCAGTGCAGGTCAGAGGCAATGGATGAAGAATCATTCTCTTCCTCGCCCAGTGATTCTGAAGTGAAACGGGAAAGTACATCTAATGCAGAATTTCATCCCAATCTGCAGCAGGAGGGGACCTTGATACTTCTACGGATTTATGATTTGCTCTGCTGTTGCTGGATAGTCAGCCACTAATTTATTTCAGATAGTTGCTATCAATTACTGAAACGCCTCCAAGACTTCACTGGAGCACAGTCACACAAAACTGACATCAGCCTGTAGCCATTTTGCTACCGGTGTGGAGTTGTGTAGTGGCCAGAACAGATACGATGACATATTTCCTTCCGTGAAGTACAACAGTGAACTATCGACATGCTTCACCACCAACGGAAGCGTTTTACGTCAGAATGCATTAATAGAATTTAAATTCCCAGATCACGGGTTGGAATTTGAACTCATGTCACCAGATCGACAACTTCTGGATTCACATTTACCGTCACTCTTCATTTCAAGGAGGAGAGATGGGGAGATCTGCTGAGTGAGCTTTGGTGCTTGTGAGCAAGTGTGTGTAACATGACACAGCAAGTGATACAAAGGTGAAAGGAGTGCAGTCTTATGAGTGCCCAGGGTTGGAAGAATGCCACCTTTACTGAAGGTTGTGTGGGTGGTGAAGGTTTCAGAGATGGTGAGGGACATGGTCAGAGTAAGACTGGGATATCAGTATGTAACATTGTTAAACTGAGGGAATCCCAGGCTTGGCCCACAGGGAGAAAAGTTGCTTTTCTCATTCATGTTGCTCAGTATTACTAATTGATGCTGTAGGGGTTCCAAGCAAAGCATATATCAAATTGTGCCCCTGTAATGTACCAGCAGATCATGGTTCTGGGAAAGAGAGTCACATCCCTGTTGATGGGTCCTTTGATCTGTTTTTTCAGTCGAAATACCCAGCCTACTATTTAGCCTACTATTTAGCACGAGTTTTTCTGCAATTCCTTGATGATGTTGGCTGCTTCCCCGAGGCAGCGTGAAGTGTCGATGGTGGAAGGAGTAAAAGTCTACGGTGGGGGATGCACTGCCCATTGAGTGGGCCGAGGGCTGTTTAGTTTGGGTTAGTTTAGTTTGGTTTATTGTCACGTAGACCGAGGTACAGTGAAAATGCTCTTTGTTGCGTGCTAATCATTCAGCGGAAAGACTATATGATTACAATCAAGCCATCCACAGTATACAGATACATGACAAAGAGAATAACGTTTTGTGCAAGGTAATGTCCGAGCGTCTCCAGTGAGGTAGATGGTAGCTCAGGGCTAGTTAGTGAGGGGATGGTTCAGTTGCTTGATAACAGCTGGGAAGAAACTGTCCCTGAATGTGGAGATGTGCGTTTTCACACTTCTATACCTTTTGCCTGATGGGATAGGATATAAGAGGGAGTGGCCAGGGTGCGACTCGTCCTTGGTTATGCTGCTGGCCTTGCCGAGGCAGCGTGAGGTATAAATGGAGTCAGTTTGTTTGAGTGATGGGCTGGGCTGCAACCACAATTCGCTGCAATTTCTTGGATGGAGCTGTTCCCAAACCGTGCTGTGATGCATCCTGATAAAATGCTTTCTATGGTGCATGGTGCACTAAAATTGAATACCAATAAAGAATTGAATAGCATGTAGTTTTATTTGTATTAGTGTTATTGTATTTGTATAAGTGTTGTGGAGAATGTATTGTGTTTGATTATAAGAAATTAGAGTGTGCGCATAATTTCAAGGGTCAAACTCTGTATAAATGTTGAGTGGAATTTCAGAGCAGTAGGTAACTGGGACTGTGCTGCTCTCCTTGTGCACAAGTCAATCTAGTGAGTCTGGAAAATGAATGCAAGTCGTCAGAGTCCAGTTGATCAACGACGACAACACCAGACCTTGTCCGGTTTGTAAGCTTTCTATTTCTCATCTGCAGAATTGTCTGTCTTTATCCAAAATCCCTCCACTGAAGAGATTTGGATCAACAAGACCGCTACTGTGGTGTGCATGGTAGTGGGTGCTGATCTGAGCCAAGTCCAAATCTACTGGCAAGTGAGCGGAAGGGAGAGAACTACAGGGGCTGTGACCTGCCAACAGAGAGGGGAAAGGACCCAAGACAGAGTGATCAGTAAACTCCGGACCAGTGTGGAGGAGTGGACCAGTGGGGTGGAGGTCGTGTGCTCTGCCCAACGATCTCCATCATCATCACCAGTGTCCGCACGGACAGAAAGTGCCAAAGGTGGGCAAGAGATCAGCAAAGATATGGCCAACATTAGTTACCATGAGCAAGGGAGTTTAACATCTACTTTGCTCCTCTGTTCCAGTTGAGACTAAAAGTCCCAAGGTCAGACTGCTGCCTCCAGCTCACCAAGAGACCAAGCGTGACAACGCAGCCCCCATCGAGTGTGTGCTCTCTGGTTTCTACCCGGACCTCATTAACGTCACTTGGGAGAAAGACGGAGCCCAGATCTCCTCCAGCACCAGCACCACACCGACTGCTCTGGAGCAGGGGGGGACTTTCAGTGCCAGCCACTTCCTGACTGTGAGTTCAGAGGATTGGAAGAAAGGCTCAGTCTTCAGCTGTACAGTGTCTCATCCCCCCTCGAACACCAGTATCAGCCGGAAAGTGAAAAGCTTTCAAGGTAAAATGCTGGGATTCACTCGAATGATCACATCTTTTGCAAAATAGGGCGCAGCAAGTTTAGCACTGTAGGACAGTGTTGCAGTGTGTGTGTGTGTGTGTGGTGAAGGTTTCAGAGATGGTGAGGGACATGGTCAGAGTAAGACTGGGATATCAGCATGTAACATTGTTAAACTGAGGGAATCCCGGACTTGGCCCACAGGGAGAAAAGTTGCTTTTCTCATTCATGTTGCTCAGTATTACTAATTGATGCTGTAGGGGTTCCAAGCAAAGCATATATCAAATTGTGCCCCTGTAATGTACCAGCAGATCATGGTTCTGGGAAAGAGAGTCACATCCCTGTTGATGGGTCCTTTGATCTGTTTTTTCAGTCAAAATACCCAGCCTACTATTTAACACGAGTTTTTCTGCAATTCTTTGTGCAATAAATCTAGCCAGTGACTACTTTGATCTGTCATTGATCAGTCTTTTATGTGATGACATAAAAATCTTAAAGTTTATTTATAAGACACCTATTTGGATTTCTGCCCTGGCTTTCCATTAGTAACAGATGAGTATCAACTAAAATTCTGAAGTTTTCCATTTCTGATCCACAGAATTGTCCGTCTTGATTAAAAATCCTGGCATAAAAGAGATTTGGATCAACAAGACCGCTACGCTGGTGTGCACAGTGATCTGTACTGATTCGAGCCAGGTCCATGTCACCTGGAAGGTGGGAGGAAAGGAGAGAACTGAAGGAGTTGTGACCCGTACACCGAGCCGTGAAGGCACGCGAGACCCAGTTACCAGTGAACTCTGGACCAGTGTGGAAGAGTGGACCAGCGGGGTGGAGTTTGTGTGCTCCGCCCAACGATCTCCATCATCCTCACCAGTGTCAGCACGGACCCACCATAACAAAGGTGGGAAACAGACCAGTGATTAAATGGCAATGAGAGAGAGAGGGTACAGAGAGGGTTTACAAGGATGTTGCCAGGGCTACAAGGTCTGAGCTATAGGGAGAGGTTGAGTGGGCTGGGACTCTATTCCTTGGAGCGTAGGAGGATGAGGGAATATCTTTTTGACGTGTGTAAAATCATGAGAGGAATAGATCGGGGAGATGCACAGTGTCTCTTGCCCAGATTAGGTGAATTGAGTACCAGAGAACATACATTTAAGGTGAAGGGGAAACGATTTTATAGGAATCTGAGGGGTAACATTGTCACACAAAGGGTATTGGATGTATGAAACAAGCTGCCAGAGGAGGTAGTTGAGGCAGGGACTATCCTAACATTTATAAACAGTTAAACAAGTACATGGATAGGACAGGTTTGGAGGGATATGGACCAAACACGGGCAGGTGGGACTAGTTTAGATGGGACAGGTTGGCCGAGGTGGGCAAGTTGGGCTGAAGGGCCTGTTTCAACACGTATCACTTTATGACTATGAGAGAGTTTAACATTTATTTTCCTCTGTTCCAGTTGAGCCAAAAAAACCTGAAGTCAGACTGCTGCTTCCAGCACACGAAGAGACCAAGCATAGCCACAAGGTCACCCTTGAGTGTGTGGTCTCTGGATTCTACCCAGACCTCATAAACGTCACTTGGAGGAAAGACGGTGCCCTGATCTCCATCAACACCAGCGCTACACCGACTGCTCTGGAGCAGGGCGGCACTTTCAGTGCCAGGTATTTCCTGACCGTGAGTACAGAGGATTGGAAGTCAGGCTCACGCTTCAATTGTACAGTGCATCATCACGCCTCCAACACCATCCTCACGAAGGACGTGAAGAACAGCCAAGGTAGGCTCCTGGGTTTCACCTCACTCTCCACATTGTTTGCTGTGTGCTGTAAACTGTGCCACACATGGGCAACACTGTAACATGGTGCAATCCTGCTGTGGGCTTGTAAGTGAGTCTGGCCACAGAAATAATTGTATCTTTGACATTGCTTTAGTAACTTGAGGGCAATCCACGCCAGTTGACAGGCCAGACATGGTGGAGATCCACGATACTCTTCTTCCAAACGGGCTTTCCCTCTGCCTTTGTACTTAATGTGAGTGAGTGCCTCAGCTGTGACAGAATGTCCATCAGAGCAGCTCTCTCCCCGCCCCAGCGTGGCAATGTGTAGCAGTCTCTGCAGGCCGGCTGCAACACACAACATTCTGACAAAGCAGCAGCAGAGTTTAGTTACACCTCATGGATACAAACTGCATTTAAACAGTTGTGACTAAATGAAAGGACACAAAGTCGAGACCCTTCTTCATTCCACTTGTGACTAAATAAAATATTGCCGGTGCTTACATTTTATAATATAAATTGAAGAACTTTCCGCTGACTGGTTAGCACGCAACAAAAGCTTTACACTGTACCTCGGTGCACGTGACAATAAACTAAACTGAATTGAACATTTTGACCTCGAACATTAGCTCTATTTGCCTCTCCACAGAGGGTATTTTCTGCATTTGATTCAGTAAATAGCTGGTTAAAGGTTTGGTGATCACAAAACTGTCAAATAATGTCATAATCATAATCGTAATCGTAATTTATTAGCCAAGTATGTTTTGCACCATACGAGGAATTTGATTTGCCATACAGTCATACCGAAAAAGCAACATGACACACAAAATACATAAAAGTTTGACATAAACATCCACCACAGCGGCTCCTCCACATTCCCCCCTGTGATGGAAGGCAATAAAGTCTTATCTTCGTTCCTCCTTCCCTCCCGCGGTCGGGGGAGTCGAACCATCCGCAGCCGGTGATCGAGCTCCCACGTCGGGGCAGTCTAGGCTCCCACATCGGGACGGTCAAAACTCCTGTGGCTTGGAGTTCCCCAAATCGGTCCCTAACCAGGGACCGTGAGCTTCACGATGTTAAAGTCCGCAGCTCCCGCAGGTTGGAGCACCAAAGGCCGACCCCTGGCAAAGGCATCGCCCACTCCAAGATGTTAAAGTCCGCAGGCTCTGCGGTTTTGCAGCTCTAGAAGTCCCAAACAAGAGGCTGCCAACTCCACGATGTCAGGCCGCAGTGCGGACGGAGATACCACACGGCAAAAGTCGAGGAAAGAGATAAAAATAGTTTCCCCCACCCCCACAAATACAAACACTAAAGATAAGCTAAAACATACATTTTACAACAAACTAAAAACACAAAGAATGCAAAAGATGAAGACAGACAGTTGGCGAGGCAGCCATCGTGCGGCGATCCCCTGGTGGTCAACCTGTCCATTCACGTTGTTCGGCAGGGTTTCCTTGTGGGATCAATAGGAAGCTTCATTCCTTCACCACTGCAGATAAATCTCTCTGATGTTGATGGACCGCCATATCATTTGGTGGAGATGAGCACGAAATGTTGGTGTTTCAGTGACAAGCTGCTCCATCAGGGAACGGTGACATGATAATTGTGATTTCTCCCAGATGAATGTCCAGATACCCGCCCCTCGGTCACTTTAAGCAAACCTTCCTTCGAAGAGATCTGGATGAACAAGACAGCCACCATTCTGTGTAAGGTGGTTCACAGTGATTTAGAGGGATTCAGGGTAACCTGGCAAGTGAATGGAATGAAGAGAGAAGACGGGGTAACACCTCTGGGTGAAGAGAGGATCGGAGGTGCAGACACCATCACCAGCGGACTGACGGTCCCCGCTGCAGAGTGGGAGAATGGGGCTCTGTACACATGTGTGGTGGAGGACAAGAGTTTGCCAACGCCGGAGAGGAAATCCATCAAGAAGCAGACAGGTACGTGTGGACAGAGGTTGGTGCGAATCTAATCTGAGCAAATGGACTGATTTATCACATCCAGCATAGAAAATAATTGCAGGAGCAGGCCATTCGGCCCTTCGATCCTGCACGCACATTCAATATGAGCGGCTGATCATCCATATTCAGTACTCGCTTCCTGCATTCTCTCCATATCCCTTGATCCCTTTACCCCAAGAACTGTATCCAACTCATTCTTGCATTTCATTCACTGGATGAATTAAAAAAATAGTTAGATAGAGCTCTAGGGGCTAGCAGAGTCAAGGGATATAGGGAGAAGGCAGACACCGGTTACTGATTGTGGATGATCAGCCATGATTACAATGAATGGCGGTGCTGGCTCGAAGGGCCAAATGGCCTCCTCCTGCACCTATTTTCTATGTTTCTATATATTTAATAATTGGGCTTCAGTGCTGTCTGTGGCAGAGAATGCCCAGGTTCATCACTGTCTGGGTGAAGACATTTCTCCCCCTCTCACACCTACACAGCTTCACCCCAGACTGTCATCTCCTGGTCTGGATTCCCCAATATCTGAAACATGCTTCCTACGCCTCATCTGTCCAATCCAGTTAAGAATTCAATAGTTTCTATCAGATTCCTTCGGATTTTTCTGAACTCCAGTGGATATCTAATGGATATTAGGGTGGACTTACAGATGGTCAGAGAGTGTGAGGGACTAAAAGAAGACTAAGCTCTCCTGACCAACCACATCACTAAAATCCCAAGTCACCACGACACCGTCGCTCAAAACCACACTGGTTCCCACAGCGTGAGCTGCTTTGATAGAGTCGAGGGAGAGGGATTTGCACCTTTCACAAGCCGAGGTGCAGACTGAGTCAGGACTGGAAGGGCAGGGAGCTTAAGGCACAGACCAAAGTCCAACAGATCATTTAAGCAGAAGGGAAGATGGAACAGACAGCACAGGACGAGGCAGGTCCAAGGACTGAGTTCCACTTTCTATAGAGTCTCTGCATTCAATGGTTCCTGTTGATGAACGACCAAATTTAAACTCACTGGAAGCTATAGTTCAGTTTAGTTTCGAGATACAGTGCAGTAACAGGCCCTTTGGCCCACCAAGCCCGCGCCGACCAGCGATCCCACGCAGTCACGTACAAACTCCAAACAGACAGCACCCATAGTCGGGATCGAACCCCTGGTCTCTGGTGTTGTAAGGCAGCAATTCTACCGCTGCGCCACCAGGCAACTCTGTAAAATGTACCAGAGGCATGATTCTATTCCACACATCACTACAATGAGCAGAAAGGAAAAGCCTTTAGTTTCTGGTGAACTGAGGTCCCTCTGGATGTAAACGTTGTCCATGTCAGTATAAGATTAGAATGTGTTGGGGAAGTACAGAATTACCGACAGATTCAGTCTAACTCAGGTTCTCTCTGTTCCCAGATGGAGTTGTGACTCGTCCTCAAGTCTACCTTCTCCCCCCTTCATTGGATGAGGTGGAGACGGATGAGACGGCCACCTTGACGTGCCTGGTCACCAAATTCTCTCCAGAAGACATCTATGTGGCCTGGATGGCCAACGACACCCTTCTGAAGACAGGGATCGTGAACCAGCCCGTGACCAAGGACACCAGAAATAGGTGGAACACCATGACCAGTCAGTTGAAGGTTTCTCCAGAGGAGTGGAACAGCGGCACCACGTTCTCCTGTGTGGTGGGACATGGGTCCATCACAACCAGCCTGTTCAGAAGCATCAATAAATCTCACAGCAAACCCACTCTGGTCAATGTCTCACTTGTTCTGACTGATAGCTTTAAATCTTGTGTATAACACCCCATGATTCATTTATAAAACACTTGTTTTGTTCATTTCTGGATTATTAACTGACCCAGAGGATGATGGGTTAGCTCCCTAATACTTCATCAAAATGTGAACCTTTGTAAATCATTTTTTTTTAAATCCGACACAAGAATCAAATTTTGCCACAGTCATAATTCACCACAAATGTCTGAGCTTCTGGATACTTTTACAGAACTTTTCTGCCATGTTTGATCAGATTTCAACCCTGTGTGGGATCACACGAGGTATTAAATCTATGTATGTGTCAATGTACCAATACAAGTTCAATAAATGTGATGTGAAAAAGGTTTTATGTGCGTGTTCCTGACTGGTGTGTTTTGGGTGGCAGTACATGAGTAACTTGGGATGTGAGGTGTGCACATTCTAGGAGAAGCACAGCAGCTTTCATGAGGTGACATTGCTCACCACTGAGCCACACATGATATCTGTGTCTAACCTGGGGGATGGTTATTTGAGGAGTCTCTGTTCACAGTCACTGTGCTGCTGCTCACTGGGTGGGTGTGCACGGATGATGTTAAATAAAAGAGACATCTATCTCATCATTGGTAACTGTTCTATTCCAATGGTACAAGTAAACATCTGCTTGTCAGTGCTTAAAGTAAATCTGTTCTTGAATCTGCTGGTATGTGCTTTCAAACTTCTGTATCTTCTGGAGAGGGGAGAAGAGAGAATGACTGGGATGTGAGGGTTCCTTGATGATGTTGGCTGCTTCCCTGAGGCAGCGTGAAGTGTCGATGGTGGAAGGAGTAAAAGTCTACGGTGGGGGATGCACTGCCCATTGAGTGGGCCGAGGGCTGTTTAGTTTGGGTTAGTTTAGTTTGGTTTATTGTCACGTAGACCGAGGTACAGTGAAAATGCTCTTTGTTGCGTGCTAATCATTCAGCGGAAAGACTATATGATTACAATCAAGCCATCCACAGTATACAGATACATGACAAAGAGAATAACGTTTTGTGCAAGGTAATGTCCGAGCGTCTCCAGTGAGGTAGATGGTAGCTCAGGGCTAGTTGGTGAGGGGATGGTTCAGTTGCTTGATAACAGCTGGGAAGAAACTGTCCCTGAATGTGGAGGTGTGCGTTTTCACACTTCTATACCTTTTGCCTGATGGGATAGGATATAAGAGGGAGTGGCCAGGGTGCGACTCATCCTTGATTATGCTGCTGGCCTTGCCGAGGCAGCGTGAGGTATAAATGGAGTCAGTGGAATGGAGGTTAGTTTGTGTGATGGGCTGGGCTACAACCACAATTCGCTACAATTTCTTGGATGGAGCTGTTCCCAAACCGTGCTGTGATGCATCCTGATAAAATGCTTTCTATGGTGCACTAAAATTGAATACCAATAAAGAATTGAATAGCATGTAGTTTTATTTGTATTAGTGTTATTGTATTTGTATAAGTGTTGTGGAGAATGTATTGTGTTTGATTATAAGAAATTAGAGTGCGCATAATTTCAAGGGTCAAACTCTGTATAAATGTTGAGTGGAATTTCAGAGCAGTAGGTAACTGGGACTGTGCTGCTCTCCTTGTGCACAAGTCAATCTAGTGAGTCTGGAAAATGAATGCAAGTCGTCAGAGTCCAGTTGATCAACGACGACAACACCAGACCTTGTCCGGTTTGTAAGCTTTCTATTTCTCATCTGCAGAATTGTCTGTCTTTATCCAAAATCCCTCCACTGAAGAGATTTGGATCAACAAGACCGCTACTGTGGTGTGCATGGTAGTGGGTGCTGATCTGAGCCAAGTCCAAATCTACTGGCAAGTGAGCGGAAGGGAGAAAACTACAGGGGCTGTGACCTGCCAACAGAGAGGGGAAAGGACCCAAGACAGAGTGATCAGTAAACTCCGGACCAGTGTGGAGGAGTGGACCAGTGGGGTGGAGGTCGTGTGCTCTGCCCAACGATCTCCATCATCATCACCAGTGTCCGCACGGACAGAAAGTGCCAAAGGTGGGCAAGAGATCAGCAAAGATATGGCCAACATTAGTTACCATGAGCAAGGGAGTTTAACATCTACTTTGCTCCTCTGTTCCAGTTGAGACTAAAAGTCCCAAGGTCAGACTGCTGCCTCCAGCTCACCAAGAGACCAAGCGTGACAACGCAGCCCCCCTCGAGTGTGTGCTCTTTGGTTTCTACCCGGACCTCATTAACGTCACTTGGGAGAAAGACGGAGCCCCGATCTCCTCCAGCACCAGCACCACACCGACTGCTCTGGAGCAGGGGGGGACTTTCAGTGCCAGCCACTTCCTGACTGTGAGTTCAGAGGATTGGAAGAAAGGCTCAGTCTTCAGCTGTACAGTGTCTCATCCCCCCTCGAACACCAGTATCAGCCGGAAAGTGAAAAGCTTTCAAGGTAAAATGCTGGGATTCACTCGAATGATCACATCTTTTGCAAAATAGGGCCCAGCAAGTTTAGCACTGTAGGACAGTGTTGCAGTGTGTGTGTGTGTGTGTGTGTGTGTGTGTGTGATAACCAAGAGGCCAAGACTAGGACACAACGCAAATTACTTGTGTGATTTCACAACTTCAGCTTCTTCCAAAACACCTCAGCAGCCAGGCCAGTGAGAAGACCAAGCCTGCTGTTCTTCAAAATTACTGTCACAGGGTCAGTCCACTCATTGTTGTAGGTCCCCTGTGTGTGGCATCTCATTTAGCCAACCAGTTGTCTTCTGCAAATTTGAAGAGTGGGGTCAAGTATTTTGTATTTGTACAATTGTTTGTTCACACTGGAAAAGAGGTCCATCAGAAAGTCCATTGTGTGGATGGAGCTCGGTACAATCATGTTGGCATTGGAGTGATCATGGAGTCATAGATTTATACAGCACGGTAACAGGCCCTTCGGCTCAGCTTGCCTGTGCCAACCAAGGTGCCCGATCTACACTCGTCCCATCTGCCCATGTTTGGCCCAAATCACTAATCATCTCATGTTCATAAGTGATAGGAGCAGAATTAGGCCATTTGGCCCATCAGGTCTACTCTGCCATTCAATCATGGCTGATCTATCTCTCCTTCCCAACCCCATTCTGCTGCCTTCCCCCCTTAACCCGTGACGCCCGTACTGATCAAGAATCTATCAATCACTGCTCTAAAAATATCTCCTGACTTGGCCTCCACAGCCTTCTGTGGCAATGAATTCCACAGATTCACCACCCTCTGACTAAAGAAATTCCTCCTCATCTCCTTCCTAAAGGAACGTCCTTTAATTCTGAGGCTATGGTCCTAGACTCTCGCACAAGTGGAAACACCCTCTCCACATCCATTCTATCCAGGCCTTCTTTCACTGTTCGTCCTATCCATGTACCTGTCCAAATAACTTTTTAACATTGTTATAGTTTCTGCCTCAACTACCTCCTCCTGCAGCACACTCCATGTACCCATTGCCCTCTGTGTGAAAAATGTACCCCTCAGATTCCCATTAAATCTGTTCCCCCCCTCACCTTAAACCCATGTCAAATGGTTCTTGATTCCCCTACTCTGGGTGAAGGTGCCTGTGCATCTGTGTGTCTCACCAGCTCCTGCATTCTGTCAAATTATGGTTATCTCCTCTTTTAGACAATAGGTGCAGGAGTAGGCCATTCGGCCCTTCGAGCCAGCACCACCATTCAATGTGATCATGGCTGATCATTCTCAATCTGTACCCTGTTCCTGCCTTCTCCCCATACCCCCTGACTCCGCTATCCTTAAGAGCTCTATCGAGCTCTCCCTTGAATGCATTCAGAGAATTGGCCTCCACTGTCTCTCATATTGGGCCGATAGTAACAAGACCAGGTTGTGGTTAGTTGAGCAGTTGGTACTCTTGAGGAAAGGGAATGTCTCTCCAGAAAGTTACTGCTACTCAGTGTCGCGTGCAGACTGCTGTTCCAGGGTTCACAGTGTGAACTGGGTTGTGACTGTAACATTCTGCACAACTCCCAACACACTGTTTAGTTTAGTTTAGAGATACAGCGCAGAAACAGGCCCTTCGGCTCATCGGGTCCACACCGACCAGCGATCTCTGCACACTAACACCATCCTACATAAACTATGGACAACTTACAATTTTAACGAAGCCAATTAACCTACAACCTCTATGACTTTGGAGTATGGGAGGATACTGATGGACAGGGAAGGATTTGTGTTCATCTTTGTGAATGGTTCTGGTTCTGGTTGATTACTGCGCAAACACTTCATAAGTGGTTATCTCGCGCAGGTTGCATGTGATCAACTCATTCAGAAAGTGGAAAGATACAGAAAGAAGGGCCAGTGATGAGCTTTGCCTGTGGCAATGTGTTCAGCTCAATGTGTGTGGACCATACCCAAAGAGGAGATACTGGCTCACAGGGAGGGTTGAACAGACCTGGACTCGCCAGGATAAATTACAAAGTGAGATGATGCTGAATAAGTTGTCATTTAGAAGGCTAAAGGAAGATCTGTTCAATGTTTTCACAAAGTTAATGGGAGCT
This sequence comes from Rhinoraja longicauda, assembly GCF_053455715.1. Taxonomy (NCBI): domain Eukaryota; kingdom Metazoa; phylum Chordata; class Chondrichthyes; order Rajiformes; family Arhynchobatidae; genus Rhinoraja; species Rhinoraja longicauda. The sequence goes on from NC_135968.1 coordinate 2,904,567, forward strand.
AACAGAATAGATTATCCTCAGATGATCTATTTGCACACCTCCACGTTCAGGGACAGTTTCTTCCCAGCTGTTATCAGGCAACTGAATCATCCAACCACATCAAGAGAACAGTCCTGAACTACTATCTACCTCATTGGTGACCCTCGGACTATCTTTGATCGGACTTTACTGGCTTTACCTTGCACTAAACGATATTCCCTTATCTTGTATGTATACACAGTAAATGACTCATTTATACAAGTGTTTTGTCTTTCCGCTGACTGGTTAGCACGCAACAAAAGCTTTTCACTGTACCTCAGTGCACGTGACAATGAACCAAACTAACTAACTAGATGAGGAGGGATAATTTTTTAGTTGTGTACAGTGCTCCCTGGGTTACAAATGATCCACCTGATTTGTGGAAATCCAACTTTATACAAAGTACACGGTCTAGATGTTAGAGGCAGCCATGTGTTCCTGTCATCCTGTTGTCATCATTTAATTCAGACAGTGTTGATCTGTTGATCCTCAGAGCAAACTAACTGTCTCACCTTCCCATTTGTTTTGCAGCCGGCACAGACTTGATGGGAGAGGAAGGAAAGGAGGAACTGGGGGACTTGGATGGAGATGACAATGTGCTTACAGTTGCTGCCTTCGCCATTCTGTTCATTATCAGTTTCCTCTACAGTACCTTCGTCACGGTTGTCAAGGTAACAATGACCAAGGACAGAGATACTTTGTGACCCCCACACTTTTACCGTCCATTCCTCACCACACTGTGTTCTCTACCCTGGAATCCTCACCACACCAGTCAACAGATGATGCAGTCTGGGACCCTTCACATCCCCCTGCTCTTTGAACCTTTCCTAGTTACTTCTGTCCTCTGGGACTTGGTACAGCAAACATTCATGGAATGTTGGGTATTTGGGGCAATGACGCTGGGCTCAAACAAGGAAATCAAACAAACGTATTCATGTAAAATGTTGGGCGGCACGGTGGCGCAGCTGTAGAGCTGCTGCCTCACAGCGCCAGAGATCCGGGTTTGAACTTGACTACGGGTGCTGCCTGTACGGAGTTTGTACGTTCTCCCCGTGACTTGCATGGGTTTTCTCCGAGATCTTCGGTTTCCTCCCAAACTCCAAAGATGTACAGGTTTGTAGGTTAATTGGCTTGGTGTAAATGTAAAAAAAATTGTCCCTCAGGTGGTGTTAATGTGCAGGGTCGGTCTCGGTGGGCTGAAGGGCCTGTTTCCATGCTGTATCACTAAACTACAACTAACAGGGTACTCAGTATCTGAAACCTGAGCCCAAGTATGGGAACTATCTTAAACCCACAACTGGTATTCAGACTGAGTATCCCTTAAGAGTTGACCTCAGCCACTAATGAAAGACCACCTGTCCATGAGGGTCCTCTCATACAACATGCACAGAGCACCAATCCTCGACGGTCCTAGAAAAGGTTCAGACCCCCTGTCCATGAGGGGCCATCTCTGAGGTTAAGGACAGACTGTCTGTTATTTAGTTGCCTGTCGCTACAGATCACCATCTGTGCTGCACCTTGCCACACACAACATCTGACTTTCCCGTGTATGTTACAGGTGCAGCGATGACCGGCCGCCACACACGCCACATTCACACAAGAGATCGCCATGCTGCTGCTGACGTTGGCAAATGGAGTCTCCCTCTCATTCACTCACTCGGCAATCCGAGGCTACTGCACTGCAAACGCTCATTTCAGGATATAAACTTGGAAATGCACTGGGGATGCTGGGGATGAAACAGGTTGGGACTGAGGGGGGGGGGGGGGGGACAGGAGAGGACATTACAGTGGGAAAATGTATGAGACACTGGAGTGGGTGGCATTCAGGAGTGGGAGAGGAAGGCAGGATTAATGTTTGGGAAAGGGGAGCAGGGGATGGGAATGTGATGAGTGAAGGAGAAGAGGGGAGTGTGGGAGGGGAGGGGTGCACTGATATTGAGGAGCAAGAAGGGGGCAGGGGGAGGGGAGAAGGAACATGAAGCAATGTGGTGCTTGGGGACGTGCTAAATCATTGTCGTAAATCAGATGTTGTTTAACTCATTTTCTGCAGCTTATTTTTAATTCTTTCTGCTGAAGTGCATGTTTTCATTTGAAATTAGATACATAAATAAAAGAAAATAACAAGAACATGAAATGTTTGGAGTTGATAAGACTGAGGGCAGCAATCTGCCCATCACAGTTCACTCATCACAGTGGGGACTTCAGCTGAGTGCACCAATAAACCAGATACTGGGCTGCCTCAGAGGGCAGTGGAGGCCAATTCTCTGGATGCTTTTAAGAGAGAGTTAGATAGAGTTCTTAATGATAGCGGAGTCAGGGGGTATGGGGAGAGAGCAGGAACGGGGTACTGATTGTGAATGATCACCCATTGAATGGCGGTGCTGGCCCGAAGGGCCGAATGGCCGACTCCTGCACCTATTGTCTATTGCCTATTGTAAAACACATCAGGAGAGGAATACGTGGACAGGTTCAAAATAGGATACAACTGAGGAATCAACACCAGCACCTGATCCAAATGGCGTAAGTCCGAGGGCCAGACATTGCAGGAAAGCACAGGGGGGCAGGTATTGCAGGAACAGACCCCAGGGAAAAGACATTGGGGAAATGACCAGACAATGGTGGGGCTGCGGGGAGTGTTGTGGAGCAGAGGGATCCAGGAGTGCAGGTGCATGGTTCCTTGAGGGTGGAGTCGCATGTAGATAGGGTGGTCAAAAAGGCTTTTGCCACATTGGCCTTCATCAGTCAGAGTATTGAGTATAGAAGTTGGGAGGTCTTGTTGTAGTTTGAAAGACGTTGATGGGACCACATTTAGAGTTTGTGTCTGGTTCTGGGCACAATGTTATAGGAAAGATGTCAACAAGCTGGAAAGGCTACAGAGAAGATTTATGAGTATGTTGTCAGGATACCAGGGTCTGCTATATGGAGAGATTGAGTAGGCTAGGACTCTATTGCTTGGAGCGCAGGAGGATGAGGTGTGATCTTATAGAGGTGTACAAAATCATGGGAGGAACAGATAAGTCACTTGCCCAGAGTAAGGGAATCAAGGACCATAAAACATAGGTTTAACATGAAGGAGAAAAGATTTATATAGGAATCTGAGGGATATGTTTTTCACACAAAGGGTGGTGGGTGTATGGAACAAGCTGCCATAGGAGGTAGTTGAGGCAGGGACTATCCCAATATTTAAGAGACAGTTGGACAGGTACATGGATAGGACAGGGTTGGAGGGATATGGGCCAAACAGGCAAATGGATCTAATGTGGATGGGACACAAAATGCTGGAGTAATTCAGCGGGTCAGGCAGCAACCCGCTGAGTTACTCCAGCATTTTGTGTCTACCGTCAATTTAAACCAGCATCTGCAGTTTTTATTTCCTACTAATGTAGATGGGACATGGAAAAAGAATTCATGAAATCAATATTCATACCACTAGGTTGTAAGCTGTCCAAGCGAAATATGAGATGCTGTTCCTCCAATTTGCGTTTAGTCTCACTCTGACAGTGCAGGAGGCCCAGGACAGAAATGTCAGTGTGGGAATGGAAAGGGGAATTAAAGTGTTTGGCGGACTGAGTGAAGGTGTTCAGCGAAACGATCGCCGAGTCTACGTTTGGTCTCGCTGATGTAAAAGAGTCCACACCTTGAACAGTGGCACGGTAGCGCAGCGGTAGAGTTGCTGCTTTACAGCGAATGCAGCGCCGGAGACTCAGGTTCGATCCTGACTACGGGTGCTGCACTGTAAGGAGTTTGTACGTTCTCCCCGTGACCTGCGTGGGTTTTCTCCGAGATCTTCGGTTTCCTCCCACACTCCAAAGACGTACAGGTATGTAGGTTAATTGGCTGGGTAAATGTAAAAATTGTCCCTAGTGGGTGTAGGATAGTGTTAATGTACGGGGATCGCTGGGCGGCACGGACTTGGTAGGCCGAAAAGGCCTGTTTCCACGCTGTATATATATGATATGATGATATGATAGTGGATACAGTAGATGAGGTTGGAGGAGGTGCAAGTGAAGTGAACCAGCATTTATTTCCTGGCCCCAACCACTTTTGAACTGGGTGTTTCCCTGGGCCATTTCAGTGCAGATAAGGGTCAGCTACTTTACTGGGGGCCTGAAGTCATATAAAGACCAGAGCAGGTGAAGTCAACAGATGCTCTTCCCCAAAGCTGAAGTCATGGGTTTAGACATTTCCTAATGTCACAGCAACAGACACAGGCCTTTAATTGCACAGATTTAATGAACTGACTTTAAACTCCTCACCACCGTGGTGTGATAGGAAAACATTCTCCAGATCACAGACCCAACTTCTGAATTACATCATTCACTGAAACATTGTGCTAGTGTATCCCTACAGAACCACAATACAGAGAGGCCAACAATACAGACCAGTGTTAATACTACAGAGCATACCCATCCCACTCACACTGCCTTTGCACAACACCTTCATTCAATCTACCTCCTTGTACTCTCTCTTTCTCTCTCCTGCTCCATAGACTGACATTCCCAATGATTCCTCTGCCTTCCACTTTATCACACACTGCACACTGTTAATCAGTCTGTAAAGGTCGGGAAGTTGGAGAGAGGACCACCGTTGGCTGAAAGTGAGTGGCAATTACAGTGTAATAAGTCAGTTAGAAGAGAATACGTGGATTGGTTGATCATTTAAGTGAGAAGTCTGGTAAATTGGACAATCAGGCAATTTAATTGGTGATATTGTAGTGAGTCCAAACGAGCGGTATTATTCAAATACTTTATTGTCGGTAAAACCCGTGACAAACGCACGGACTTACTTTTGGACTAACACTAACTTCGCGAACTAATCTAATCTCTATCTACAGTTTGGCCCCAGGCATTTAAATACCCCGCGCTCCCTCACCCCGTGACCGTAAACCAATCCGAGGGTTCTAGACTACCTGGCCAATCCCTATGTCCCTACATGACCCCCCCCAGAACCCTCGAAACCATACCTCACGGGCGCCCGAACCTCCCGCCCAGAACGTGTACGGAGGGAGGAAACCGATACCCCCAGCTGACAGGAGGCGGGGTGGACGCCGCCGCTGGAGGCGATGGGGGGTCCACTGGAACGGAGGGTGTAGGTGACGGGGGGCACTTGATCAACAACGGCAGCCCGGGCCCAACCATAGGCGGCGGAGGCCCAAGAGGTGGCAAACAGGGCGCCGCTGGCGGGACCAGTCGAGCGGCCACAGGCCGGCCCCGGCGCGGCGGCTGAGCCACCGACACGGGGAGGTCCTGGTCCAAATGGGCCGGCTTGAGATGGGACACTGAAACAAGCTCCTGACGATTTCCTACCTGCAAGGTAAAGGTTACAGTCCCTCTTTTGAGCACCTGGAACGGGCCCTGGTAAACCGGCTGGAGAGGGGGGCGGTGGCAATCTTTCCGAAGAAACACGAAATCACAGCCCCGCAATTCCGACGGAACGTGAACTGCTGTGCTTCCGTGACTAGAGGTCGGGACTGGAGCCAGAGAACCCACCCGTTCCCGGAGGGAGCCCAAGACTGACGTGACGGATGGCGGCAAGGCGGGAGCGGAAGGGAGAATGTCACCCGGCACCCGCAGGGGCGAACCGTAGACGAGCTCGGCCGAAGATGTGCCCAGCTCAGCCCGCGGGGCTGTACGAATGCCGAGGAGGACCCACGGCAGCTGGTCAGCCCAACCGTAGCCAGTCAGGCGAGCACAGAGGGACGCCTTCAGCTGCCGATGGAAACGCTCAACCATCCCGTTGGCTTGGGGATGATAGGCGGTGGTCTGCTGTAATCGAGAACCATACAGCTGTGCCAGCGCGGCCCAGAGGGACGAGGTGAACTGGGCTCCCCGATCTGTAGTGATAATAGCCGGGACCCCGAAACGAGCCACCCAATGCAACGCCAGGGCCCGTGCACAGGAGGCCGCCGAGGTGTCCGACAACGGGAGCGCCTCCGGCCAACGAGTGAACCGATCAACCACCGTCAGTAGATGAGTGTAACCCCTAGAATAGGGCAATGGACCCACCAAATCCACATGGATGTGGAAAAAACGGACGGGGGGAACCTCGAATCTCTGGTGTGGGGGCTGGACATGACGATGGACTTTGGAGGTCTGGCACGGAATGCAGGCGCGTGCCCAGGCTGCCACCTGCTTTCGCAGGCCATGCCAGATAAACCGGTCAGCCACCATGGCTGAAGTCGCCCTGATGGACGGATGTGCCAGGCCATGAATGGCCTCAAAAAACTTACGCCGCAGAGCGGCAGGCACCACCGGGCGAGGGCGTGGGAGGGAAACGTCTCACCACAACTTGGTACCTGTGGGGCCACACGCCACCTGCTCCAAACGCAGTCCCGAAGTTGTGGAGGCGTACACCGCGGCAGTCCCTTCCAGGCGCTGAGCCTCCGCTAGCTCCTGGAAATCCACCTGGTTACCCACCATGGCTACGGAGGGAATGGCCGGCCGGGACAGGGCATCAGCAACGGCATTCAGCCTACCCGCAATATGACGGACATCGGTCGTAAACTCCGAAATCAGGGTTAGGTGCCGCTGCTGGTGAGCCGACCACGGATCAGAAACCTTTGCAAAAGCGAATGCGGATGATATTGCCATCTTTGTATCTGACCCTGAACATTCTGTCCCTTACCTATTCCAGCTTATTAATTCCTTTGGCGAGGTCTCAGGTTACACTATAAACTGGCAGAAGAGTGAACTTATATCGATAACAGCAGAATTAGACCCTGTATTCTTAGCCAACATGCAGTTTAAAACAAATCCGGATAGTATAAAATATCTGGGCATTAAAATATCTAAAAACCCCAAGACCCTTTTTTAAATTAACTTTACCGAAAGGTTGAACAAGCTAAAGGAGAACATAGAGAAATGGAGAACGTTGCCTATTTCCTTGATTGGCCGCGTGAACGCAGTAAAGATGGTCTCCCTGCCGAGATTTCTGTATTTATTTCAGAATGTCCCTGTTTTTATCCCCAAATCCTACTTTAAGTTAATCGATTCTATCATTATGCCATTTATTTGGGGATATAAAGCACACAGGATCTCAAAAGCTTATCTTAAAAAAACGAGGGAACATGGGGGACTGGGGTTACCGTGCTTTTTATATTACTATTGGGCGGCCAATGTTAGAGTCATGGTATACTGGCAGTATGCATATGAACGGTGAGTTGGATATGACCTGCCCCCTTGGCTGGCGATTGAAAAAAGCTTAACCCCAAAAACTTCTCTCCCTGCTCTCCTTTTTTCATTACCCAGATCTCTCACCTCTCTTAGAGAGGATCACTTCACTCTGTCCAATGCTCAGAGAATATGGCACCAAATTAGGAAAGCTTGTGAGCTTCCGAATACGTCAATGCACGCCCCAATCTGGCATAACCACGCTTTCCCCCCATCATTTACAGACACAGCATTCAAAGAATGGAGCTGTAAAGAGATAGTTACAATAAAAGATCTTTACATAAATAGACACTTTGCATCATTTGATCAGCTACAATCCAAGTTCTCATTGCCCAAAACTCAATTCTTCAGGTACTTACAGCTGAGAAATTATGTTCGACAAAACAATTCGCTTTTTGAGTCCCTGCCCGAAGACGACTTGTTGTCCAAAATTTTGCTGGGTCCCCCGGAAGCAAAGAACCTAATCTCATCGTTTGTAGGTATCTTTTTAAACAAACTAGATAAATCTACTTTAAAAATAAAACAAACCTGGGAAGAAGACCTTAACATTGAAATTGATGACGATGTCTGGAAGGTAGTACTGAAAAGTATAAAATCCTGTTCTATTAATTCTAGGCTACAACTGATTCAATTCAAGGTTATACACAGATTACACTACTCTAAGGTTAAGCTGCATAAAATCTTTCCTGATCTCTCACCTTTGTGTAATAGATGCAAGACCGCTGAGGGTACACTCACTCACCACTTTTGGACTTGTCCAAAACTTCACAACTTTTGGTGTCTTTTATTTCAATGGTACTCTACTGTTTTAAACGTCACTTTCACTCCGGACCCTGAAACTGCTCTATTCGGGTATTCCACAACGCTTGAGAAGCTAGACCATAACGCTCGCACAATCTTGGTTTATAGTATGGTAATTGCCAACAGATGTATTTTGAAACTATGGAAATCAGACTCTGCTCCTCAGTTTGAGACTTGGTTAAGAGAATTAATGGGCATATTACACGTAGAGAGGTTGAGATATGAATTGTCTGGCAACCCTCAAAAGTTCTTCAACATATGGAACCCAGTGCTGCAGCATATTAAGGACAAGTAAAACTATCCCCTCAATGCCACATGCTTTTGTACCTTCTTTGAATCCAGCAGTGAAAATACTGAAATATTTGACTTGTGAAAATTACCTTGCCTCATGTTTTTGTGCTTTTGTCTTTTTTTTGTTACATTGTAGTTATGTTTTTTTTAAATGTATTTTTATTTATTTATTTGTTTGTTTTTGTTTGTTTGTTTTCATGATTATGTAGGGAAGGGGAGGGATGGGGTTTATTGTTGTTGTTATATGTATTGTAATCAATTATATATATACATATCAATTATATGTATTGTAATCAATTTGGGCGGCACGGTAGCGCAGCGGTAGAGTTGCTGCTTTACAGCGAATGCAGCGCCGGAGACGCAGGTTCAATCCTGACTACGGGTGCTGCTCTGTAAGGAGTTTGTACGTTCTCCCCGTGACCTGCGTGGGTTTTCTCCGAGATCTTCGGTTTCCTCCCACACTCCAAAGACGTACAGGTATGTAGGTTAATTGGCTGGGTAAATGTAAAAAAATTGTCCCTAGTGGGTGTAGGATAGTGTTAATGTACGGGGATCACTGGGCGGGACGGACTTGGAGGGCCGAAAAGGCCTGTTTCCAGCTGTAGATATATGATATGATATGATATGATAAAATTTAAAAAAATTAACGAAAAGCGAATGTCAGAGGTTTGTGATCCGTGTAGGCCACGAAAGAACGGCCTTCTAAAAAATAACGGAAGTGGCGGACTGCTAAATAAAGGGCCAGGAGCTCCCTATCGAATGCACTGTACTTGAGCTCCGCTCGAGAGAGCTGCCTGCTGAAAAACGCCAGAGGCTGCCAATTACCGTCGACCTGCTGCTCCAAAACCCCACCCACCGCCACATCTGAGGCATCCACCGTCAGAGCCGTGGGGGCGGAGGAGCGCGGGTGCACCAGCATGGTGGCATTGGCGAGGGCCTGTTTGACCGCAACAAAAGCCGTCTCCGCAGCTATGGACCATACCAACTCAGCGAGGTTACCCGCGAGACATTGAAAGAGGGGGCGCATGACCCGAGCTGCTGCAGGCACGAACCGATGATAGAAATTCACCATGCCCACGAATTCCTGCAAGCCCTTGATGGTAGTCGGGCGGGGGAAAGAGCGGACCGCGTCCACTTTAGCTGGTAAAGGAGTGGCACCGGCCGGAGTAACCCGGTGACCCAAAAAATCCACCGCCGACAGGCCGAATTGGCATTTGTCCGGATGGAGAATCAGGCCATGGTCCTGCAGCCTCTGGAACACTGTGCGGAGGTGGACAAAGTGCTCCTCGACCGAACGGCTGGCAATCAAAATATCGTCAAGGTAAATAAAGACAAACGGTAACCCTCGACCCACCCGGTCCATCAGACGCTGGAATGCCTGAGCTGCATTTTTAAGGCCGAAAGGCATACGCAACCACTCAAACAGTCCGAACGGAGTAATGGTCGCCGTTTTTGGAATGTCCGGCGGGTGGACCGGGCTCTGATGGTATCCCCACACCAAATCAATTTTTGAAAATATTGTAGCCCCCTCCAGGCTAGCTGAAAAGTCCTGAATGTGTGGAATCGGGTAGCGGTCCGGCCGTGTTGCCGCGTTGAGTCGACGGAAGTCACCACATGGTCTCCACCCCCCAGACGCTTTGGAAACCATGTGCAAGGGGGAGGCCCACAGACTACTCAAAGGCCGAATAATTCCCAACCTCTCCAAGTTTAGGAACTCCTCTCGCGCCCTGGCCAGCTTGTCGGGTGGGAGGCGCCGTGCCCGGGCAAAAACCGGCGGCCCCTCGGTTGGGATGAAATGGACGACCCCGTGCTTCTCAGAAGGTGAATCAAAATGCTGGACGAGGAGCTGCGGGAAGTCGGCCAGGACCGCATCGAACTGACCGGGAGCCGTGGTAATGGCCTGGATTACTAGGCTGGGTGGGGCGGTGCTTGTAGAAACCTCTGGTCCAGTACCCCGAGGCCGTACATCAGCCGAGGGTTGCAGGCCCCTCCCTCGGACGTCTGCAACCAAAGAAAACGCCCATAGGAAATCTGCACCCAATATGGCCTGGCCCACATCCGCAACGATGAATTCCCAACGGTAAGTCCCGGACTCGAAGGACAGGGACATAGTCCTTTTACCGTATGTACGGATGGAGCTACCATTCACTGCAATTAGGGGCGGGCCCTTCCCCCCTACTCGAACTTCGCAGTCATAGGGGGGCACAATACTTACAACCGCTCCCGTATCCACTAGGAAAACGATCCCGGTACTCTGATCTGTAGCGTAGAGGCGGTAGTTACGGCCAATCGAGACTGCCTCTACAGTCGATCGGCCCAGGCGTTTCCCGGAAACGAACACGGGGATCTACAGCTTCGTGCCTCGCTGCCCCACCGCCGATGGAAAGAGCACCAGCCACGCCTATCCGGCTCTGTTGGTCGAGCCCGCTGCCAATGAACAGGCGCCGCCGCCCTCTCTTGGCGGGCCGACTGCGAAGTAGCGGCCGATGCATCGCTCTCCCGGCCGTACCCCTGACTGCCGCTGGGCCTCGAGACCCGGTTAACGGAGCCGTCTCGGGTGTTGCGCTCCCTAACGAGCGTGTCGGCCTTCTCGGCGAACGCTACCGGATCTTCAAAAGAGACGTCCGCCAACACCAACCTGACGTCCCCAGGTAGCTTCTCCCGAAAGGCCGCTTCGAATATCATGCATGGCTGATGGTCGCCCGCCAAAGTCAGCATCTCGGACATCAACTCCGACGGCAGCCGCTGCCCCAGGTCTGGCAAATGGAGGAGCTTCAGAGCCCGCTGGTTCTGGGCCCAGCCGAAGGTCCGCAGCAGGAGCCTCTTGAGCCCCACGTACTGGTTCGTTTGGGGTGGACTGGTCAGGTATCGACTGACCCGCGCAGCCACCTCCGCCTGCAGACAGCTCACCAGGTGGTGGTACTTCTCCTGGTCTTCCTCCACCTTTTTAAGATGGAACTGCGATTCTGCCTGCACAAACCACGGGTGCGGCTGATGGGCCCAGAACGGCGGTAGATGAATCTCGCCCGCGCTCGCTCCCGCCTGCGACATGCTGCTGCTTGCTTCTTATGTTCGAGGTCACCAATGTAGTGAGTCCAAACGAGCGGTATTATTCAAATACTTTATTGTCGGTAAAACCCGTGACAAACGCACGCACTTACTTTTGGACTAACACTAACTTCGCGAACTAATCTAATCTCTATCTACAGTTTGGCGCCAGGCATTTAAATACCCCGCGCTCCCTCACCCCGTGACCGTAAACCAATCCGAGGGTTCTAGACTACCTGGCCAATCCCTATGTCCCTACAATATAAGCAATACTTGCAAAAGGGTGCAGCCCAGTGAGAAAAGTGCGAGTCTTTGGCTGCGAGTCTTCGGCGCTGAGGTGAGGAGGTTACAATTGTTTTAAGCCTGAACTGTTTATAGACACAAAGTAATGGCGGAAAAGGTGGTGCAGTGTGTTTCCTGCAGGATGTGGGAAGATAGGGACGTCGCTGGAGCTTCTGGGAGCTACACCTGCAAGAACTGTGTCCAGGTGCAGCTCCTGAATGGACGTGTGGTGGAGTTGGAGAGGCAGTTGGATGACCTCAGGGCCATCCGGAAATGCGAGAGTTTCCTCGACAGGACCTATTGTGAGGGTCCAGGTCGAGCGAAGGAGGGAGACTGTTTCAGGGGGGAGTGGACGTGGACTACAGGAGACCCCAGTGGCTGTGCCTATTGCAAATAGGTATACCCTCTTGGGAACTGTCGGGGCAGAAGACGTTTCCAGTCCGAGTGGCGGACCTGTTGGCAAGGATACTCGACAGGGGAGACCGAAGTCAGGAAGAGCCGTAGTGGTGGGTGATTCCATCGTCCGAGGGACGGACAGAAGATTCTGTGGCAGCAGGAGGGACTTGAGGATGGTCTGTTGCCTCCCTGGTGCCAGGGTTCAGCACATCACGGACCGGCTTCAGAAAATCCTAGTGAGGGAAGGCGATCAACCTGAAGTCGTTGTGCACGTGGGCACGAATGACGTCGGGCGGAAGAGGAAGGAGGTGCTACAGTGGGAGTTTAGAGAGTTAGGAAAAAGACTGAGAAGTAGGACGTCGAAGGTGGTTATCTCCGGACTGTTGTACCTCGTGCTGGTGAGGCCAGGAACAGAGAGATAGAGGGTATGAATTTATGGCTGAGGGGCTGGTGCAGAGAGCAGGGATTTAGATTTCTGGACCACTGGGATCTCTTCTGGGCTAGGGGTGACTTGTACAAAAGGGACGGGTTACATCTTAACAGCAGGGGGACAAACATTCTGGCAGGCAGGTTTGCTAGTGTGACACCTGTGGCTTTAAACTAAGTAGTGGGGGGGAGGGGTTAACAAATTGGGAATATGAAGATGAGGTTAAAGGGAATACAGGAGATATTGCAGAAGACTCTCGGAAGAATGGGAACAGAAGTTCTAGAGGGGAAAAGAGATTAAGGGCAGGGCCATTTGTGACCGATGTGAGAGGGGAGGTAAATACAGAAGTTAAAGTGTTGTACTTAAATGCGCGTAGTATAAAAAATAAAGTGGATGAGCTTGAGGCTCAGTTAGTCATGGGCAAGTATGATGTTGTAGGGATCACTGAGACATGGCTACAAGAGGACCAGGGCTGGGAACTGAATATTCAGGGGTACACAACGTATAGAAAAGACAGACAGGTGGGCAGAGGGGGTGGGGTTGCTCTGCAGGTAAGGAATGATATTCATTCTCTTGCAAGGGGTGACATAGAATCAGGAGATGTTGAATCAGTATGGATAGAAATGAGGAATTGTAATGGTAAAAAGACCCTAATGGGAGTTATCTATAGGCCCCCAAACAGTAGCCTCGACATAGGGTGCAAGTTGAATCAGGAGATAAAATTGGTGTGTCAATGGGAGATCGGTTATGGGAGATTTCAACATGCAGGTAGACTGGGAAAGTCAGGTTGGAAATGGACCCCAGGAAAGAGAGTTTGTAGAGTGCCTTCGAGATGGATTCTTAGAACAGCAAGATTCTTAGAACAGGGAGAAGGCAATTCTGGATTTAGTGTTGTGTAATGATCCTGATCTGATAAGGGGACTAGAGGTAAAAGAGCCATTAGGAGGCAGTGATCACAACATGATAAGTTTTACTCTGCAAATGGAAAGGCAGAAGGGAAAATCGGAAGTGTCAGTATTACAGTATAGCAAAGGGGATTACAGAGGCATGAGGCAGGAGCTGGCCAAAATTGACTGGAAGGAGGCCCTAGCAGGGAAGACGGTAGAACAGCAATGGCAGGTATTCCTGGGAATAATGCAGAGGTTGCAGGATCAATTTATCCCAAAGAGGCGGAAAGACTCTAAGGGGAGTAAGAGACACCTGTGGTTGACAAGGGAAGTCAAGGACAGCATAAAAATTAAGGAGAGGAAGTATAACATAGCAAAGAAGAGTGGGAAGACAGAGGATTGGGACTCTTTTAAAGAGCAACAAAAGTTAGCTAAAATGGCAATACGGGGAGAAAAGATGAGGTACGAGGGTAAACTAGCCAATAATATAAAGGAGGATAGCAAAAGTTTTTTTAGGTACGTGAAGAGGAAAAAAATAGTCAAGGCAAAGGTGGGTCCCTTGAAGACAGAAGCAGGGGAATTTATTATGGGGAACAAAGAAATGGCAGACGAGTTAAACCGTTACTTTGGATCTGTCTTTACTGAGGAAGATACACACAATCTCCCAAATGTTCTAGGGGCCGGAGAACCTAGGGTGATGGAGGAACTGAAGGAAATCCACATTAGGCAGGAAATGGTTTTGGGTAGACTGATGGGACTGAAGGCTGATAAATCCCCAGGGCCTGATGGTCTGCATCCCAGGGTACTTAAGGAGGTGGCTCTAGAAATAGTGGAAGCATTGGAGATCATTTTTCAATGTTCTATAGATTCAGGATCAGTTCCTGTGGATTGGAGGATAGCAAATGTTATCCCACTTTTTAAGAAAGGACGGAGAGAGAAAATGTGTAATTATAGACCAGTTAGTCTGACATCAGTGGTGGGGAAGATGCTGGAGTCAATTATAAAAGACAAAATTGCTGAGCATTTGGATAGCAGTAACAGGATCATTCCGAGTCAGCATGGATTTACGAAGGGGAAATCATGCTTGACAAATCTACTGGAATTTTTTGAGGATGTAACTAGGAAAATTGACAGGAGAGAGTCAGTGGATGTGGTGTACCTCGACTTTCAGAAAGCCTTCGACAAGGTCCCACATAGGAGATTAGTGGGTAAAATTAGAGCACATGGTATTGGGTGTAGGGTACTGACATGGATAGAAAATTGGTTGACAGACTGAAAGCAAAGAGTGGGGATAAATGGGTACCTTTCGGAATGGCAGGCAGTGACCAGTGGGGTACCGCAAGGTTCGGTGCTGGGAACCCAGCTATTTACGATATACATTAATGACTTAGATGAAGGGATTAAAAGTACCATTAGCAAATTTGCAGATGATACTAAGCTGGGGGGTAGTGTGAATTGTGAGGAAGATGCAATAAGGCTGCAGGGTGACTTGGACAGGTTGTGTGAGTGGGCGGATACATGGCAGATGCAGTTTAATGTAGATAAGTGTGAGGTTATTCACTTTGGAAGTAAGAATAGAAAGGCAGATTATTATCTGAATGGTGTCAAGTTAGGAAGAGGGGATGTTCAACGAGATCTGGGTGTCCTAGTGCATCAGTCACTGAAAGGAAGCATGCAGGTACAGCAGGCAGTGAAGAAAGCCAATGGAATGTTGGCCTTCATAACAAGAGGAGTTGAGTATAGGAGCAAAGAGGTCCTTCTACAGTTGTACCGGGCCCTGGTGAGACCGCACCTGGAGTACTGTGTGCAGTTTTGGTCTCCAAATTTGAGGAAGGATATTCTTGCTATTGAGGGCGTGCAGCGTAGGTTCACTAGGTTAATTCCCGGAATGGCGGGACTGTCGTATGTTGAAAGGCTGGAGCAATTAGGCTTGTATACACTGGAATTTAGAAGGATGAGGGGGGATCTTATTGAAACATATAAGATAATTAGGGGATTGGACACATTAGAGGCAGGAAACATGTTCCCAATGTTGGGGGAGTCCAGAACAAGGGGCCACAGTTTAAGAATAAGGGGTAGGCCATTTAGAACGGAGATGAGGAAGAACTTTTTCAGTCAGAGAGTGGTGAAGGTGTGGAATTATCTGCCTCAGAAGGCAGTGGAGGCCAGTTCGTTGGATGCTTTCAAGAGAGAGCTGGATAGAGCTCTTATGGATAGCGGAGTGAGGGGGTATGGGGAGAAGGCAGGAACGGGGTACTGATTGAGAGTGATCAGCCATGATCGCATTGAATGGCGGTGCTGGCTCGAAGGGCTGAATGGCCTACTCCTGCACCTATCGTCTATCGTCTATTGTCTATTTTTCACTCAATTATACATCTTTCCCTCTCCTCTATCTGTCTATCTCTCTGTGTCTGTCTGTCTGTCTCTCACTGTCTCACTTTCTCTCACTCTGTCTGTTTCTCTGCCTCTGTTTTTCTGTCTGTCTCTCTTTCTCTCTGTCTATAAAGACAGGATGTTGGAACAAACGAGGGCCTTACCACCCCACTGGCCTCTGCTCGCTCCAACACTGGCCTCCCTCTCCTTCGATTGCTCCAGGAGTCCTGCCACTCCTCCAGTATATTTCGCACACTTCGCTGCTTGCAACAATGGCTGTGACTTCTGCTTCCTGTTGTGAGTCTCTGTTTCTCCCCTCTCAGCCAATGGCTAGAAAAATGTGCAGGAAGGAAATGTAGACTGCAGAACTGCAGTCTATCTGATTTACCCCGAAGCTAGACATAAAATGCTGGAGTAACTCAGCGGGACAGGCAGCCTCTCTGGAGAGAAGGAATAGGTGACGTTTTGGGTCGAGACCCTTCTTCTCAAGAGTTAGATTTAGCTCTTAGGGCTAAGGGAATCAAGGGAGATGGGGAAAAAGCAGGAACAGGGTACTGATTTTGGATGATCAGCCATGATCATATTGAATGGCGGTGCTGGCTCAAAGGACCGAATGGCCTTCTCCTGCACCTATTTTCTGTTTCAGACTGAGAGTGGGGGTGGGAGGATGTTTTTCCAATGTTAAAACAACTACTGGGTATATTTTGTGCTGATTCAGATTATAACTGTGGCAATTTGGTAAGGCCAACTTTAACATCTTGTAAACAAAGATCATAGGTTCGGCGCCGATATTTACTTCCCTTTAACTGGGGGGCACAGTGGTGCAGCAGGTGGAGCTGCTGCCTCATGGACTCAGGGACCATCCTGACCTCAGGTGCTGCCTGTGAAACTTGCACGTTCTCCCTGTGACTGCGTGAGCTTTGTCCAGGTGCACCAGTAAATGGGGAATTAGGGGAGGGCACCAGTAAATGGGGAATTAGTGGAGGGTGTTGTAGTTCGTGCCCTATGAACAGAATAGTCAGACAACCGAATTCGTTTAACCTCTTTATTCTACTCACCCAGGTGGGAGAGAGTCTAGAAACCAAAGCGTTTAGAAACGTTCAGGAAGCTAGTGTAGTGTAGTCTCTCTCTCCGAAAGCTAGCATTTACACACCTCTTATACCCTAAATACATGTGCCAGTATTTTTCCATCATTGCCTTTATGGCAAGTTTACAACGCCCTATAAATCTTTATGTGTCTTTCGGGACCTCCGTGTCCGTCGTGTCCATCATGACCTCTTCTTTCTTGGGAACAAAGGGCAGTCCATATGGCAAGATGTTCTTTTTAACACTTCAAAGCTTTGAGGCCAGTTGCTGATATCAGAGGATACGATCAGCCATAAACCGCGCTTCCATACTGACAACAGGATGCCCCAGGAATAATCCGAGCTGGAGCTTTTACACTCCTGCAATAAAACCCACATTGCTGCATTCGTAATGTTAGCCCTTACATTCCCCTCTTTGATTATGCTATAATCACAGTCTTTTAAAGTGGCCGATTGACAAATATTTGTTGTATACATGGACCGAAGCAATAACAAATTTAACAGAATCACAACAATTAACACAATGATACTGTCATAATGGAGAATCGGCCCCCACAAATATACTAAAACAATCCAATCCCATCCTGAAGCATTAATTCGATCTTGGGCTAAATCTGGCCCTATTTTCCTAGTTAAGTCAAGTCAATTTTATTTGTATAGCATATTTAAAACAACCCACATTGACCAAAGCGCTGTACATCAGTTCAGGTACTAAGAACAAACATACAATAGCACACAAACATAACAGCACATACATAAACAGTTCACAGCACCCCCTCAGAGGGCTCAAACGCTAAATGCTCTTTCTATAATGTCCTTCACATGCCCCGCGATATTGGTGATATTAGAGGATACATCTGGTACAAATGTACAACATTCTTGCCCTATCATAGCACAGGTGCCCCCTTTCTCGGCTAGCAGGAAATCTAAGGCCATACGATTCTGGAGAGCGACAAGACGCAGGGCCACCATTTCAGTTGTTAACTGGCCTATTTGTTCCTGAGTCTCGTACAGTCCATCATCGGTACAATTTGCTAATTGTTCCAGGGCACTAGCTAAGTTTCAAATTTCAGTTCCCGCCCGAGCGGTTCCCCATCTCGGGAATATTAGCCACCAAAACCTCTCAACTCCGATACAGCTCATTCAGAGCGCCACTTTGGATGTTGTAGAGGATGATTTATAATTCGTAAATGTGGGATTACAAAAGCTAGATAACAGCACCTCGTCCAGGTCTCATAAGATCCCTGATCATACCGTGGCGAAAGTCCTGGTAACCAGACATATGCCCAGCTCCCACATAAGAGGTCTTGGGGGAACTGCAGTACTGATATGGGTGCATGTGCTGAATCCCACAGACAGGCTAACTTCATTTGGTCTAGATCCCATTCTACAGAAACAAGTTGTATTTATTGGTGTTTCTGGAGAGTCATGAGGAGAATTAACTTGTATCCGGGGCCAATTCTCCTGTGTTTGATTAAGATAGGGTCTCAAGGACCACCCATTAAAACACTGACATCCACAGTCATCTGATTGGTTGTCATAATCTGTACACCAATTATTGGGGCCAGGGCTCTGTGAGTGATTCAAAAAGAACCAAGCAGATCTGACTTCACTCGGAGTGAAGGGGACCGGGTAAAGAGGCATCATGCTTTTACCATGTGTTGGAACCTGAAGCGCACACCCAACAGGCAGACCGTTCCACCTGGCAAGCATATAATAATAATAATAATGCATTACATTTATATAGCGCTTTTCAAACACTCAAAGACGCTTTACAGGGATTTCTAGAACATAAAGAAGTGAATAAATAGATAAATAAGTAAACGAACAGAGAAAGGAGACAGAAGGTGAGGTGACCTTCAGTGGTTGAAGGCAATGCTGAACAGGTGAGACTTCAGTGATGTTTTGAATGTGGTGAGTGAGGAGGAGTCTCTGACGGTTTGGGGTAGTGAGTTCCATAGGGTGGGAGCAGCGATGGAGAAAGCCCTGTCCCCCCAGGATCTGAGTTTGGTCCGGATGGGGGGGGACAGGAGATTGGCAGCAGCAGAGCGGAGGGTGCAGGTGGGAGTGTGCCTGTGGAGGAGGTCAGTCAGGTAGGATGGGGCCAGGTTATGGAGGGCTTTGTAGGTCATGAGGAGGATTTTGTATTGGATTATCTGTTGGATGGGGAGCCAGTGGAGTTTGTAAAGGACAGGGGTGATATGGTCACGGATCGGGGAGTGGGTGAGTAGACGGGCAGCGGAGTTTTGAATGTATTAAAGTTTACTGATGATTTTTGAGGGTGAGCCATAGAGGAGGCTGTTGCAGTAGTCCAGACGGGAGGTGATGAAGGCGTGGATGAGGGTTTCTGCAGCTGTGAAGGAGAGGGATGGACGGAGACGGGCAATGTTTTTGAGGTGGAAGAAGGCTGTCTTTGTGATGTGTTTGATGTGTTTGTCGAAGGAGAGGGTTTGATCAAAGATGATTCCAAGATTCCGGATGTGAGGGGAGGTGGATACTGGGAGACCATCAATATTGAGGATGAAGTTTTGGGTGGATTTGGTGAGCGTTTTTGGACCAATGATGATGATTTCAGATTTGTTGCAGTTGAGTTTGAGGAAATTTGATTGAAGCCAAGATTTGATTTCAGAGATGCAGTTTGTCAGTGTAGAATGTGTGGTGATGGAGATTGACTTGGTGGAGATGAGGAGCTGGATATCATCGGCGAAGCAGTGGAAGTTGAGACCATGACGGCGGATTAATTGACCAAGGGGGAACAGGTAGAGGATGAAGAGGAGGGGGCCAAGGACTGAGCCTTGGGGGACACCTTGGGGGAGGGGAACGGTGGGGGATTTACAGTTGTTAATGGAGATGAACTGGTGCCTGTCAGAGAGGTAAGATTTAAACCAGGATAGGGCTGTGCCGGTGATGTTAAAGGAGGTTTCAAGTCGGGTGAGGAGAATGGAGTGATTTATGGTGTCAAAGGCGGCGCTGAGGTCAAGTAGGATGAGGATGTTGAGGTTGCCAGCGTCGGAGGAGAGGAAAAGGTCATTTGTGATTTTGAGGAGCGCAGTTTCAGTACAGTGGTTGGAACGGAATCCGGATTGGAAAGTTTCATACAGGTTATTGGTAGAGAGGTGGTATTTGAGTTGGGAAGCTACAGCACGTTCCAAAACTTTGGACAGAAATGGTAGGTTGGAGATTGCTCTGAAGTTGTTTGGGGTGTCAGGGTTGAGACCCGTTTTTTTCAGAATGGGGGTGACAGCAGCGATTTTGAGGGATGGCGGGATGATGCCAGTGGACAGGGAGGAGTTTATTGTTGCAGTGATAAGTGGAGAGAGAGCAGGAAGGCAGGCCTTGACAAAGCTGGAGGGGATGGGGGTCCAGAGAGCAGGTGGCAGTTTTTATTCCTGTGAAGAGGTCAGAGAGGTCGGTGGTGGAGACTGGGGAGAACTGAGGCAGGGGTTGACAGGATAAGGGGGGGCAGGTGGTTTGAGGGGGAGCAGGTGCGTTGGTGGTTAAGGTGCTGTAGATGCTGTCTATTTTGCTTTGGAAGAATGAAAGGAAAGTGGTGCATTTGTCAACTGTGAATGATTGGGAGATGGTGTCCAGGGGGCTGAGGAGTTTGTTTATTGTAGAGCAGAGTGCTTTTGGGTTTCCGGAGCCAGAGTGAATTATTTGAGAGTAGTAGGTGGAGTGGGCACGGGAGAGGGCATCTTTGTAGTGCTGCAGGTGGTCTTTGTAGGCTTGGGAGTGAATTGTGAGACCTGTTTTGTTGCGGAGTCTTTCAAGTTGGCAGGCATGAGTTTTCATCATGCGGAGTTCGGGGGTAAACCAGGGAGCAGAGTGGGTGAAGGAAACTGTTTTGGTTTTTATAGGTGCAAGCTGGTCGAGGCAGGAGGCGAGAGTGTGGTTGTAGTAGTCAATGAGGTCAGAGGGGCTGTGGAGGTCAACGAAGGGAGAGGCGGACATTATTTCAGTGAGGGAGGATGAGAGCGAGGTAGGTGAAACAGAGTTCAGCTTACGGAAGTTGATTTTGCGTTTTTGCCTTGGAGCTGGGGTGGGAATGTTGACGGACATGGTGATGGCTAAGTGATCAGAGAGGGTGGGGTCGGAGCCAGAGAGGTGATGTAGATTTAGTCCAGTGGAGCAGACAAGGTCCAGAATGTGCCCACGGTTATGGGTGGGAAAATTGACGTGTTGAGTGAGGTTAAAGCAGTTGAGTATTTCAGTGAAGTCAGCGGTTATTGTGGAGTCCATATGGATGTTGAAATCACCGAGGAGGAGGATTGAGGGGGAGAGAGAACAGAGCTGGGTCAGAAAGTCAGAGAAGTCAGAAAGGAATGATGGGTGTGGTTTGGGAGGGCGGTAGACAACTGCCATGACTAATTGTGTGTGGCCAGAGAGTTTGAAAGCCAGGTGTTCAAATGAAGGAGCAGATGAGATGGAGATGAGGCTGATTTTGAAGTCCTGTC
Organism: Rhinoraja longicauda; assembly: GCF_053455715.1. NCBI lineage: Eukaryota > Metazoa > Chordata > Chondrichthyes > Rajiformes > Arhynchobatidae > Rhinoraja > Rhinoraja longicauda. The sequence goes on from NC_135968.1 coordinate 2,925,798, forward strand.
GGTGAATTACGGCAATCCCACCACCTCAGCCCTCCGAGCGTGGTTTATTGATGTAGGAGTATCTGTTGGGTGTAGTGAGGTTGAGTGGGAGGTAGTCCAGAGGTTGTTGCCAGGTTTCAGTCAGACAGAGGAAGTCCAGTTTATTTTCCAGGATGAAGTCATTCAGAATGAGGCTTTTATTGTTGAGGGACCGGATATTGAACAGAGTGAGCTTCATGTTGCTTTGTATGGTGTGGATGGACACGGGTGATTTAGCCAGGGTTTGCAGACAGGGGGCGCGCTCGTGTGCATTATTGTGATGACGTAATCGACGAGTGGAAGTCCGCTCAGCTGACCAGAGTGTAGGGATGGAGTGACCGGTCTGGGAGTAAGCAAACTTGTGACCGGAGCCTCTGTGGATGTATCTGGGTCGTCGTAGAAGTCCGTGGTTGATGATGGCAGAGATGCATGGCGGAGTGGAGTGGTTGTTGAGCTGGAGCAGCCTCGCAGCGAAGTACCTCAGTGCCATGCCAGGCAGGAGCGAAGGAGCACAGAGCCCGGAGAAGTTAGCCGGCTACCGCGGGCTAGCACATCAAAACGTCACAACAGGCACAACAGGCTGATCCAGAGCATGGCCTATGAGGAGGACCGAGGAAGCTAAACAGCCCAAGGGTTAATAGGGAGCTGAGGATGTGCAGGCAGAGGAGGTAGCCGGGCAGCTGTTAGCGTTAGCAACTAGCGAGTAACCTGCAGCTCGATGACTGCAGCGGTGGCTAGCAGGGAGCTAGCTAGCTGTCCAGGTAACCCACAGGAGAGCAGGCCAGCAGAGACAGGAGCACAGACAGGAGTGAGAAGTCCAAGGGTGCGGAGGCAGCGGAGGCAACGGTGGTAGAGCTGGGCAGATGATGCCAGGAGGGTCAAGCAGAAGGATTAGTCCAAGCAGAAGGATTAATGCAAACAGAGAAAATCTTTCCAAAAACAGCAAATTTAATACAAACAGAGAAGTGGTGAGAAGCGGCGAACAAACAACGCCAGCGTCCTCTCACGTCACTCCCGGATATGTCTGACATAAAGAGAGGAAACGATTGGTTCGCCAGGGACCCAAGGTTCGTCCTTCTGTCTGACTACCGAGGGTCAATATAATCCATAATCCTATCTTAGCCTCATGTTGTCCCGTGGTTTCTGGGCATCTCGGACCTGAGAATGCTAGGCTGATAAAGATTGGGTTAATAATTAAACGCTCATCCAGGTCGTACAGTTCATGGAGGTTGATGCACCCCTCTCCCTCCATCCCCCAAGGGGTTCGGAGTGGTTTCCCGTATAATACCTCAGCTGGAGTTAAACCTGTGGTAGAGTGAGGGGTTATACACATAGAGGTTTTCTAAATATGGTCCTCAGACATTGAATAAATGAAAAGCAAAATACCTCCTCATACCCCCCCCCCCTCCTTTAAATATCTTATGTACCCACTGACCCAAGTAAATAGGCTTCAAAGGCTAATTTATCAACCAAGCTAGAACAAAATGGGAAGGGTCGACAATTCCAGCACAATTGTAATCTTCAATTCATTCTCAAATATTCAATTCATCCAGTTAAATAACAAATGTTGAAATATGAAGCTTGTAGCGACCATAGGGATTGGTCCTGAGAGTCGAACCCTCGGATTGGCCAGCAAGGTCACATGGTGGTGCGACCATAGGGATTGGTCCTGAGAGTCGAACCCGCTGATTGGCCAGCAAGGTCAGGTGGTGGTTTTGCGCTCAAAAAACAGGCAGTAGGAAGAGAACTTCGATGTGCACAGTTTGAGTTAATGGTTGTTTGTAATCTCGTTTGTTATCCTTTGTAATTGAATATTGCTGCCGCAATAAACTTCTTTAGCAAAGTACAAGCCTCCAAACTCGCCATATTGGTGACCCCGATGTGATCTAGCCGATCATCTACCATGGAGGGACAAGACGGCCCTTCTTTGGTTCTAACGTCCGGCGTACCGCAGCTAAACGCGGTCAGCGTTCATCTTCCTCCGTTTTGTGCGCATCAACCACAACTTTGGTTTGCCCATGCTGAAGCTCAGTTCCACCTGAGAAACATCTCGGTGGACGAGACGAAGTATTATTACCTGGTCAGCGCTCTACCACCTGAGACGTCCGCGCGGGTGATGCAGTTCATCACCTCCCCTCCGGCAGATGGCAAGTACGAGGCGCTGAAGGTACTCTTGCTTCGAACCTTCGGATTCAGTAGGCATGATCGAGCTGAGAGGCTTATGCACCTGCCGGATCTCAGAGATCGGCTGCCGTCCGCCCTCATGGCCGAAATGTTGGCGCTGGCAGGTGAGCACAAGGATTGCCTCATGTTCGAGCAGGCATTCCGAGAGCAACTTCCAGAAGATGTTAGGCTTATGCTCACGGATTGTTCTTTTAAGGACCCCGTGGCATCTGTGGAGAAAGCCGATGCGCTCATGGCGTCCAAATCGAAAAAATACAGTTTGATCAACAGGGTCTCGGCACCATTAGGCAGCCCGCAGCGGCACCAAGATGGCGCCGCGACCCCCGCCATTTCTTCAAAACCCCGCCAAAAAGATCCGCACAAGCGCGGCTGGTGTTATTATCATCTGCGATGGGGTGGAGAAGCCCGCAACTCCCGCTCACCTTGCACCTTCTCGGGAAATGCTTCGGCCGATCGTACATAGAGGCGATTGCGATTGGCCAGAACCGACGCCTCTACGTCCGAGATCGATTCACGGACACAGAATTCTTGGTCGACTCGGGAGCCATAGTCAGCATCGTACCGCCGACCGACCTCGAAGCCCGATCGGGTAAGAGAGGGCCTACCCTCATCGCGGTTAACGGTAGCCCCATCCGCACGTATGGTACGCGGGCAATGCCTCTGGCTTTCGGCACCCGCACATACGAATGGTCGTTTATCGTCGCGGAAGTCGGTCAGGCGATCCTGGGCGCAGATTTCCTCTGGGCCTTTTCACTAGTTCCCGATGTCCGAGGTAAAGGTCTTCGACCCTCCGCTAGCAGCAATGAGCCCACTGCTCCACCGCCGGCCACCCCGCCCAGCCCGACTGTCCAGGCCGTTGTCGCGGCCTCCGACCCATATGCTGCGGTCCTGGCTGAGTTTCCGGAGGTGCTCGTTCAGCGTTTCGACGCCCCTTCTGCCCGGCACGGCGTTGTCCATCACATTCCCACCGAGGGGCCCCCCGTTTTCGCTCGGGCCCGGAGGTTGCCGCTGGACAAACTGGTGGTGGCGCGTGCAGAAATTCCAGAAGATGGAACAAATGGGCATTGTCCGTCGGTCCAACAGCCCGTGGGTCTCTCCGTTGCATATGGTCTCCAAGGCATCTGGGGGGTGGAGACCATGTGGAGATTACCGACGCCTTAACGCCGTCACCACGGCAGCCCACCACCCCATACCGCACATCCAGGACTTCTCGTCTGGGCTGGAAGGTGCCATGGTATTCTCCAAAATTGATTTGGTGCGGGGCTACCACCAAATTCCTGTGCGTCCGGAAGACGTACCAAAGATCACTCCGTTCGGGTTGTTCGAATGGTTGCGTATGCCTTTCGGTTTGAAGAACGCGGCACAGGCTTTTCAGTGGCTTATGGACCATGTTGGTCTGGATTTGTCTTTTGTTTTCATTTATTTGGATGATATCAAGGTCGCCAGTCGCTCGGAGCAGGAACACCTGGTCCATTTGCGGACCGTGTTCCGGCGGCTTCAAGACCACGGGCTCATCATCCACCCCTCCAAGTGTCAATTTGGCCTGCACTCTCTTGATTTCTTAGGACACCGCATCACCTCAGCCGGCGCCACTCCTTTGCCCGAAAAAGTGGAGGCTGTCCGTGCCTTCCCGCGACCCACCACAGTAAAGGGGTTGCAGGAGTTCGTGGGCATGGTGAATTTCTACCATAGGTTCGTACCGACAGCGGCACGGGTCATGCGTCCGCTCTTCCAGTGTCTCGCAGGCAAACCTGTCGAGTTGGAGTGGTCCGTGGCCGCTGAGACGGCCTTTGAGGCAGCTAAAGTGGCTCTGGCAGACGCCACCATGCTCGTCCACCTAAGCGCCTCCGCCCCCACGGCCCTGATGGTCGATGCGTCGGACGTGGCGGTGGGAGGGGTTTTGGAACAGCAAGTAGATGGCAGTTGGCAGCCCTTGGTGTTTTTCAGCCGACAGCTTAATCCGGCTGAACTGAAGTATAGCGCCTTTGACCGAGAGCTTCTGGCTCTCTAATTAGCTGTCCGCCACTTTAGGTATTTTTTAGAAGGCCGCCCATTTGTGGCCTTTACGGACCACAAACCATTGACTTTTGCTTTTTCGAAAGTGTCCGACCCATGGTCTGCCCGCCAGCAGCGGCACCTGACTGCCATCTCAGAGTTTACTACCGATGACCGCCACGTCGCGGGTAAGCTTAATGCCGTTGCTGATGCCCCGTCCCGGCCAGCCATTTCCCCAATTTCAGCGGTGGAATGCGAGGTGGATTTCCAGGAGCTTGCGGAGGCACAGCGCCTGCCAGACACTGCCTCAGCATATCAGTCCACCACTTCGGGGTTGAAGTTGGCCCAAGTGGCTTGCGGGCCTGCGGGTACAAAAGTCTGGTGTGATGTTTCCCTTCCCCGCCCTAGGCCGGTGGTGCCGGCCGCCCTTCAGCGCCGGGTGTTTGATGCCATTCATGGGCTGGCGCACCCGTCCATTCGCTCCACCTCTGCCCTAGTAGCCACTAGGTTTGTGTGGCATGGCCTGCGGAAGCAAGTAGCCACTTGGGCCCGTTCCTGTGTTCCCTGCCAGCCCGCTAAAGTTCACCGGCATGTCCAACCTCCGGCGCAGGAGTTTGCGGTCCCTGCGGTACGTTTTTTCCATATTCACGTTGATTTAGTTGGACCCTTGCCTTCCTCCAGGGGCTACACTCACCTACTCACGGTGGTTGACCGATTTACACGTTGGCCGGAGGCTTTCCCATTGTCCGACACCTCCGCCGCCTCTTGTGCCCGGGCCCTGGCCCTCCATTGGGTGGCCCGTTTCGGTGTTCCGTCCGTCATTACCACCGACCGGGGGTCCCAGTTCACCTCTACCCTTTGGGCTACGCTAACGGAGCTGTACGGTTCCCGGTTGCAGCAGACCACGGAGTACCACCCACAGGCTAATGGGCTCGTGGAGAGGTTTCATCGGCAACTTAAGGCGGCCCTCAGTGCGCGGCTGGACGGCCCTGACTGGCTTTACCAGCTCCCCTGGGTCCTTTTGCGTATCAGTACTGCTCCTAAGCAGGACCTCGGAACTTCGTCCACGGAACTGGTATATGGCTCGCCACTCAGAGTGCCCGGGGATTTTCTTCCGGAGTCCTCTGGTCAGCAGCCCTCGGTTCTGTTGGTTTTAGCATCCCTCCGGGCGCGAGTGGGTTCACTGGCTCCGGTTCCTACATCATGTCACGGGTGTCCCATGGTGCATGAACCGCCTGCCTTGAAGGACTATGAATTTGTGTTTCTGCGTAGGGATGCCCATCGTTCCCCGTTGCAGAGGGTCTATGAAGGACCGTTCCGCGTGTTGCGTAAAGGGACGGTCAACTTCACCTTGGATGTTGGGGGCAGGAGTGAGCTCGTCTCTGTGTCCAGGCTCAAACCTGCGCACTTGGATCAGGACCGCCCTGTCCTGGTCGGTCAACCGCCTCGACGGGACCGTCCTCCTGCAACTCCCCCTGATCCGGGACCCCCTGCTCCTGTGGTTCCTGCAGCCTCTCTCCTTACTCGTTCTGGTCACGAAATCCGGCTCCCTGCTAGGTTCCATACCTTGGGTTCTGGGGGGGGTCATGTAGCGACCATAGGGATTGGTCCTGAGAGTCGAACCCTCGGATTGGCCAGCAAGGTCAGATGGTGGTGCGACCATAGGGATTGGTCCTGAGAGTCGAACCCGCTGATTGGCCAGCAAGGTCACGTGGTGGTTTTAGCGCCCAAAACCAGTCAGTGGGAAGAGAACTTCGAAGCGAACAGTTTGATTTAATGGTTGTCTGTAATTTTGTTTGTTATACTTTGTAATCGAATATTGCTGCCGCAATAAACTTCTTTAACAAAGAACAAGCCTCCAGACTCGCCATACCTTCTGATTTCCTTTTTTAAATTTTGCTCCTTAGTTGCCAAAACTCCTCCAGGGATACACTTGATCCCAGGTGCCCACACCTGTCCCATGCATCCTTCTTATTCTTGACCAATGCCTCCATTGTTCTCGTTAGCCAAGCTTCCTCACGTTTGTTTGCCTGCCTTGCCCTTCACACTAACAGGGACGTGCATATTCTGAGCTTTTGTCAGCACATTTTAAAAACATCCCACTTGGCCGATGTTCCTTTCCCCTGAAACAACCTGCCCCAATCAACTTGAGCGAGACTTTTTTTCACACCCTCAAAGTTGGCCTTACTCCAATTTAGCATTTTACACCTGGGCCCCCTGTCAGTATACGTAACAATCTTAAACCTAATTGAACAGTGATCACTGTTCCCAAAAGGCTCCTCCACAAACACTTTATTCACTTGCCCTTCCCAATTTGCCAAGACTCGATCAAGTGTTGCCCTCTCACGCATGGGACCCTCTGCTTGAAAAACCTTTCCTGAACACCTTTGAGAATTTGCACCCCATCTAAACCATTCACGCTATGATTTTCCCAGTTATCAACGGTAGGATCGAAGCTCCAACCGCGGCCTGCGGACTTTAACATCAAGGAGCTCGCAGTCTCGGGTAGAGACCGAGGTCGGGAAGCTCCAAGCCGCACGACGTTCGACAGGCCCCAACCCCCCTGATGTAGGAGCTTGATTGCCCCGATGAGGAAGGCCGAAACGCCGCTGCCTACGGAAATAATTCTCCAATCCTGGTCAATACATGCAACGTATGGCTGTGGACTTCATTTCCCACAATGTGTGAGAAGGAAGTGCAGATGCTGGTTTAAACCGAAAATAGACACAAAAAGCTGCAGTAACTCAGCGGGACAGGCAGCATCTCTGGAGAGAAGCAATAGGTGACGTTTCGGGTCGAGGAGGGTGTCAAGCCGAAACGTCACCCATTCCTTATCTCCAGAGGTGCTGTCTGTCCCGCTGAGTTACTCCAGCTTTTGTGTCTAATTGCATTCCTACAATCAGTTTGTGTGATGATACCATTAAAATGCAAAATATATAATCATCTATCAACTCACAGATTTTTGGTATTTTTCTTTTAAACTGTTTCTGCAAGTTTCTGCTTACTAAAATGGCGCCGTGACCTACTGCGGATTTTAGGGTCGAGCGGTCCATCTTACTCTGCTCTATTGTCTTTGGGCTCCGCTCAACCAATGGGAGCCTCGCTTTCTCCCGCTCTCCTCCAGCCCGCCATTCCTATCCTCCAATTAGCGGCGGGCGGGGCGGGCCCCACGTTGCCGGCTGGCCGCTCCTCCAATCACAGCTCCACTGGCGGCCGGTCACGTGTCGCCTCCACTCCCCTCCCTCCCTCCCTCCACCCGGGAGCTCGCGCTGCGGCCGTTGAGATTCAAACGCTCTGCGCCAACAGCTGCGGCCGCGCGCTGGCCGATCCTCCAACCGCTGCTGCCCGCCCGCTCGCGCGTGGCCGCCGCCGGGCTGTCAACAGTCGCGTGGTCACTCGTGCACAATGGCGCTCTCACAGCCCCCGGGCCGGCGGTGCCCACTCCACACACCGTGTCACTGGCGGCAATGGCGCTCTCACAGCCCCCGGGCCGGCGGTGCCCACTCCACACACCGTGTCACTGGCGGCAATGGCGCTCTCACAGCCCCCGGGCCGGCGGTGCCCACTCCACACATCGTGTCACTCGCGATGACCCTCGCCGCCGCTTTCCCTTCAGTTCCCTCTTAACAATGGAGATTATTCCCCACTGCGGTTGATGAAGAAGCCCTGAGGTAAAGTTGAGGACCTTGAACGTGAGAACCCTCGTGGACGACGTCGACAAGTAAAGTTCATAAGTTCATGGTCACAGGCCATTCGGCCCGTCAAGTCTACTCCACCATCCAATCACGGCTGATCTATACATACTATACGATAAACTTTATTCATCCACGGATTGGTCTGCCAACTGTCACAACAGCAACACGATACACATGAACTTGACATTAATAGTAAAAAAGAGAGAAAAGGACAAGCGAATGTTGTGCACAGCACCTAAAAGCCGAACGAACAAACAAACTAACACAGACATCCCCTGGGCAGAAGATTCTAAAAGTAAAGTGCCCGCACCGCTCCCCCACGCCGGGTCCTCCATTGTTCTTCCACTGTCCTTCACGGCGGTCCCTCCACAGCAGGTCCTCCATTGTTCTTCACGACGGTTTCCCCCACGCCGATTCCCCATTGTCTTCCCCCCACCGCCTGGCTTCTCCACATTTCCCCGGGAGGCCTGTGCGGCGAGTCAGGCCCACCGTGGCACATTCCAGTCATCGCCGTGGTTGTTTAACGGGTGTATCGGGCCCGCGCGGCTCTCCAGGAAACTTCCGCCGCGCACACGGATCTCTTGGACAGTCCCGTTGAGCGCACGGCTCTCAACCCCCTGTCTTTGGCAAAGACGCACAGATTCACCACCCTCTGACTAAATATATTTCCCCTCATCTCCTTTCTTTAGGAACATCTTTTAATTTTGAGGCGATGACCTCTGATCCAAGACTTCCCCCACTAGTGGGAACATCCACTCAAGATCATAAGTGATAGGAGTAGAATTTAGGCCATTCAGCTCATCAAGTTTAGTCCGCCATACAATCATGGCTGATCTATCTCTCCCTCCTAACCCCATTCTCCTGTCTTCTCTCCATAGCATCTTACACCATAATAATCAAGAATCTAACTAACTGCCTTAAATATATCCACTGACGTTGCCTACACAGCCTTCTGTGGCAAAGAATTCCACAGATTCACCACCCTATCCAGGCTTTTCACTGTTTGGTAAGGGACAGGTGCTCTCCCTCCCTCGCCTCCAGGTTGCTGTCCTTCCAGCGGAGACAGAGGCTCGCTTGCACCTACTCTAACCTAATATATGACATCTGCTGCACCTGTAAATCGGTGAGACCAAGCATGCATGTTTTGCCAAGAACAGCTGGATCTCCCCATTCAGAATCAGAATTACCTTTATTTGTCATCCAAAAAACAAGTCTTTTGGACGAGATTTCGTCACCCACAGTCCAACATGCCAACCATTTTAGTTCCCATTAACATTCCCACACTGACCTTTCTGTCCTGTGCCTCCTCCATTGCCAGAGTAAGGCCACACACAAACTGGAGAAACAACACATCGTATTCTGTTTGGGTCGCTTCTAACCTGTCAGTATGAATATTGAATTCTCCAATTTGAGGCAAACTTTAGCAATCCCCCTCCCCTTTCTCTCCCACCGCCCTCCCTTTTTCCCCTCCTCCCACCCCCTCCCGTTCCCCATCTGAACTCACATTTATTTCTCCCCTCTCCCTACATTCTTTTCCACGGCTTCACAATTCACAGCTCCAATCCTTTTACCTCACCTTTTTTTAATCTCTGGCTGCCTTTGTCCAACCAGCTACCTATTAAACCTCCACTGAACCCTCCTTCCCACCTGTGTACATCTCTAACCTACCACTCTATGTCGTTCCCCCATGTCTTCCAGATTTATTTCCTCAACTCCTTAGAGTCTGTGTGAAGAAGGGTCTCCACCTGTAATCTCACCTATCCATTTTCTCCAGGGTTGGTGCCTGAGCCGCTGAGTTACTCCAAGATTTAATCTTTTTTTTAAACTGGCATTTCTATCTCCTTGTTTCTAAAGTAATTGGTGATGTACAAATGAATCACTAATTTATCTAAAATAATTTTTTGGATCTATGGAAGCAAGCCTTACACCATCTCTAACCCTATCTACTTGTGTTTGGAATGCCAACTATATCTCAGTGATAACAAGTTGCTACTGTTTACTGAAAACTTTACTCTTTGATTTGTCCCATCTCGCATGTTCCTGGATTGAACTCCATCTGATATTTTTCTGTATACACTTCCAGTTGATCGATATGCTTCTGAACTATTTGATAATCTTCCTCATTCTCCACAACTCTGTCAGTTATTGTTTTGTCTTCAACCTTACCAGCCTGCCCACCTACGTCCTCGGTCCAACACAATTCGACTCTCTAACCTGACCTGACATCGAAGCAAGATTAGGCCATCCGATCCATCATGTTTACTCCGCCATTCAATTCTGGCTGATATATCTTTCCATCTCAACCCCATTCTCCCGCCCTCTCCCCATAACCCCTGACGCCTCTACTACGTCTGTGCTCTAATTTCACCAATAGCCCCAGCAGCCTATCAATGCACCTCTTTCCTTCTTCAGCAGTCCCACATAGTTGAAGATCACTCCTTCTGCTCCAGTTCTGAGGGTTTGCAGGTTGCTGAATAGGCTAAACTCTGAATTCCACACTCTAACAAAGGACAGGAACTGCTTTATGGAACAGCAGGTTAGCTTGAGAGGTGCTGCACCATCTTTCATCCTTACACTCGTCCTTACACTTGGCTTCATCCTTGCACTCGGCTTCATGCTTCTGAGAAAAGAACTGGAGGCGTCTTCCAAATGCTCCTTCATTGTAAGTGTTCACGGGACAGGGATTCCCACGTCACAGGGGTAGTCTGCGTTTTAAAAAAGGCTTTGCGAACATCCTTGAATCATTTCTTCTGTCTGGTGACTAGTCACCTGACGTGAAGTAGCTCTGAGTGACTGCTTTGGGAGTCTGGTGTATAAGAAGTGAATTATTTTGTTGGCTATTCCATTAAATTCAGGTGTTGAACTGGGGAAAGGACACAGAGATTGGTTCACTTATCAAAAATCTGAATTCTGAGGATTTTTCAGAGATAGCATTTATGGTACATCTGCAATAAGATGCCTGCTCTGAGTAGTCCGTGTGTCAGAAATGTATAGGAGGTGGGAAATCACTGTTCACCCGTAGATTACTAGCTTTAAGCTGGGTTGGGGCTCTTGATCTGCAAACATTGATTTCCTCAGATGGTACTGAAGTGAACATAGAGTTTCATAATCACTTCTCTTGAGAGGACGCTCCTAAGGACTGTGAAGTGGTCCATATTTTTCCAGCGTTTCAATGTGGACCTTCATTGAGAGGTGTTGGCAGCAGAGCATGTGGGGAAAAAACTGTTTTAGGAATGGGGACACAAGAAACTGCAGATGCTGGAATCTTGAGCAAATAAGTGCAAAGAGATGGAGGAACTCAGAGGGTCAGGCAACATCTGTGAATGAAATGTACAGATGACATTTCACATTGGGACCCTTCATCAGTATGAATATGGATCTCGACCCAAAATGCCATCTGCCCATTCCCACCACAGTTGCTGGCTGACCCCTGAGTCCTTCCTCACTTAGATTTTTGCAATGTTTTAGAAAAGGTTGCTACAAGATTATTCATACATTACAGTGATATGAACTTGCCCACCAACATCCACAGAAACATTGTGTACAGGAGCTCGCAGGCTGAGGTCGGAGTGAACTTGGTTCTTCAGGGAAGGTGGTGGAGGTTGAGGAATGTCTCCGTGCTCCACAGCAGTAGGATATATGTAATAACAGGACTAACCGAGTGCCATTTGGTTATTACAAGGATCATAGTGATTTTTTACAATTTTTATTCCTGCACCAGATGTTGGCATCGCTGCTCAGGCCAGCATTTTCCTTGTCCGTCTCCAGTTCTCGAGCACCTGATGGAGCCACGCAGTTCATTGAACAAATAGACGGATAAATTAGACCCAATACTTCCAGGGAGAAAAGATATTTGGATTGCCTTTATTGATGGCTTATCTGTACATTTCTCAAATAAAGGAGGAGTCTGTGTAGAGTATCCACATTCACCCTCAGGTTTCCTCCAACGCCCCAAAGACGATATCGTTGGTAAGTTAATTGGCTGCTGTAAATTGCCTAAGTGAGGGGACGAAGCTAATGGTGGGAGTGAGGTGGGATGGGGGTGGGGGGTTGGAGGAGGGGAGTGTTAGTTGATGAGAATATGGTGAGGGTTTAAAATAATGTGAGTGTTGGTCAGCACAGACTCAGTGGGATAAAGGGCATATTTCTATTCTGTATCACTGACTCTATGACCCTATCTCTACAGGGAACAGTGCAGACAGAAGAGAAGACATTTTAAGTGCATCCGTGGCTATCAAAAGACATGGGCAAGACCCGACTCAACAGAAGGACATTGGAGAGACATCAGAAGAGCTTGGTATCGACAAATATTAAAATCTTATTGACTAGCCTAGGATACCCAAATGTTAACACAGTCACATAAAATGCAATTAGTATCTTTGGTCAGGGGAATTGTTTATTGTTGATGAGTAAAGTTTATGAAGGGAACATATTCTGATGACTGTGGAGAGTGGAGGTCACAGAGATGGAATGATTTTCTGCTATTTGTTTTTAAATGAATAAATCATCAAGTCCTGAAGGTCTGATGATGTCCTTGACTTGCCATATGTTTGTTTCTCCCTCCACATTTACTGCCAGTCTCATATTTCCAGGAGTTTCTGTTCCTGATCTGCAACATCTGAAGTTTTATTTTGTCTCAGTAATTATGTCATTGTTGTTTAGATGGCATTTTTGACTGAAGCCAAATTAATAGAAAGAGTTTCTTCATACAAGGGATTGCAGATGCTGGATCCTGGAGCAACAAACAATCTGCTGGAGGAACTCAGCGGGTTGAGCAGCATTTGTGGGGAGAAAGGAATTGTCAACGTTTCAGATCAATATATAGTATCAGGAAAGAATTTGGTTCCTTGCAATAATAACCTGAAGCCACTTGGGGGCAGAGGAAGACACCTCCAAACATTGAGGGTGCTGTAACAGTAACCGACAGCCACTGGGGCTGTGGAGGGTGTGGGTGAAACAGTGCACAGGAGGATTCCACTGTGCTGGATGTCCTGAGACTGCAGGAGCTCTTCAGATGAATGTGCCACTGAAAGTTTTTTTAAAAACAATCTGCTGGAGGAACTCAGCAGGTCAGGCAGCACCTGTGGAGGGAAATGAATATTCCACATTTTAGGTTAAGACCTTTCCACCCATTGGAAGTGACGGATTGGGAAAGGGCAGGATTTTATACATGTACAGCTTTTTGTCTTGGTGATGCAGCTTAGATACCAACTTGAACTGAAGCCTCGAGAAACAATGCAGATGCAGATGCAGATGCCGAATCTTGAGCAAAAAACAAAGTGCTAGAGGAACTTAGCAGGACAGACAACATCTGTGGAGAGAAATGGGCAGATAATGTTTGGAGAGAAATAAGGCAGATGTGGAATCGGATAGAGGAGGAGTGACATAATTCGCACAGGGGCGTGCGTGTAACAAGTTAGATGGGGAGGAGAGTGTTAGGGGGCTTGGTGTACTGAAATTGGAGAATTCAATGTTTGTATCATTGGGTTGTAGGCTATCCAAGTGAATATGAGGTGCTCTTCTTTCAGTTACGTGTGTCCTCACTCTGATAATGGAGGAGGCCGAGCAATGAAAGGTTAGTATGGGAATGGGAAGGGGAATTAAAATGGCTTGCAACTGGGAGCTCCAGCAGACAATGTGGACAGAGTGCAACCTATTATGTCTCTCCAATTTTCTCTTTTTTCCACTCATTCATTATCCCCAATCCCTTCCTCCTGTTTTACTTTCACTCTTCCTATTCCTTTTGTATCTGATTCCACATCTGCATCCTTTTGCCTCCAATTCACTTCCAGCCTTTCTCGCTATCCTTTCCAACTGCCAACTATTCCTCCTAACATGATTCCACGATCACTGATTGTTGCCCCACCTCTTACCCTCACTCTTTACCAAGTTTCATCACTCTACTCCGTGTGCCAGAAGAAGTTATTCGTTTTAGAGGTACAGCAAGGAAACAGGCCCTTCCTTGCAGTACTCACCTGCACCACTGGAGGCCAGAGGGGCACCTCCATTCATGGCCTTTGGCTGTGACATCCTTGAGAGATGGAATTGAGACCTGAGTCATCAATGATTATGGTTCAATAACCCCCCCACCCCACACCTTCCCCAAAACCCGGCCTTTCCTGCCTCGCTTTCTTTTTCCGCACTCTTCAACTTTTCAATGTGGAGAAGGTGTAAGACACAGAACTACAGGTTTAAATTAGTAACATTCTTTGGGCTTTGAAGAACTTGCTCACATGGAGTGATTGACACTAGAACTGGACTGTCATATGCGTGGGGGTCAACTTCAGGAATCACTTAAGAATGAATATATGGCAAAACTCGGGAATGTCGTGGTCTTGGATGTGTAAATTTAATAGGACAAGTGTCAATTACATCCTTAACCAGTCCTACGTTGCAACTGGTTTAATAGTGTGGTCCCGAGCCGGTCGAATGTATAAATAGACCGACTCCTTAAATTTGTGAAGATAAATTTTCCCAAACGACAAATCTGTACATATCTGTACTTTTCCAGCGCAACTAATTGCAAATTATGTGAGCTTATGTGTGATTCCGACTCAATCTCTACAAGAATAGTGCAGACAGAAGAGAAGACATTTTAAGGGTGTGTGGCTAATCATCGAAGGAGATGAATGTGACCCCACGCAGCTGAGCAGCAGTGGAGAAACATCAGAAAGGAATGGTATGGACAAACATTTAAAAACATATTGTCTCGTCAAGGATGCATGGATAATCTGTCACACTCACATAGAATGTAATTATGTCTTTGATCAGGGATTTTTTTCCTGTGGGCTCCTGCTCGCTATGGACAGTGGAGGTCACAGTCAGATGGAATGTTTTCCTGCTGCCCGATTTGTCCATAAACAATTACATCTGATATCCTCAGATCTGGTGAAAGGCTATAACTTGAAACATTAGTATGTTCCTCACTCCGCAGATATTATCTGTCCTGTGTTTCTAGGAGTTTATATTTCTAATTTTCAATCTGTGCAGTTTTTTGATTCGATGATGATTTCATTCCACTTGTCATAGCTCAGATACCAATTTCAACTGAAGCCCATTTAACAGAGAATTGGATCTTTGCAATAATGTGTGTAACCACTGCGGGGCAGAGGAAGCCACTTCCAAACATTGAGGCTGAAACCACACCGGCTGCTGTAAGAGCAACCAACAGCAACGGGGGCTGTGGAGGGTGTGGGTGAAACAGGGCACAGGAGGATTTCACTGTGCCTGGAGGTCCGGAGATGGCAGGAGCTCTATCAAGATTTTCAGAGTCTGAAGAAGGCTCCTGACCCATAATGTCACCATTTCATGTTCTCCAGAGATGCTGCCTGACCTGCTGAGCTACTCCAGCACTTTGTGTCTTTTCTTTAGATAGTCAGACATTTTTTCCCAGTGGAAATGTCAAAGACAAGAGGTTGTAGCTTTAAGGTGAGGGTACGATAAGAGGTCGTAGCTTTAAGGTGTGAAGAGATATCCAGGATATTTTGTATACACAGAGGCTTGTGGGTGCCTGGATCGCGCTGCCAAGCTTGGAGATGGAGCCAGATAAACTAAGAGGCTTTGGGAACATGGACATGCAGGGAGTTGAGGGATATGGATCACGTGCAGGCAAACAAGATCAGTTTAAACTGGCCTCATGTTCGGCACAGATGGGATGAAGGGCATGTTCCTGTGCTGTACTGTTTAATAGGAAAAGTTTCTAAATACAAGAGTAGATAGATGCTGGAATCTGGAGCAACAAACAATCTGCAGGAGGAACTCAGCAGATCGAGCAGCATTTGTGGGGAGAAAGGAATTGCCAACGTTTCAGATCAATATACTATATCAGGGAAGAATTTGGTTCCTTGCAATAATAACCTGAAGCCACTTGGGGGCAGAGGAAGACATCTCCAAACATTGAGGGTGCTGTAACAGTAACCGACAGCCACTGGGGCTGTGGAGGGTGTGGGTGAAACACTGCACAGGAGGATTCCACTGTGCTTGGATGTCCTGCGACTGCAGGAGCTCTTCAGATGAATATACCATTTAAAGTTTTTTTAAAAACAATCTGTAAAGAAACTCAGCAGGTCAGGCAGCATCTATGGAGGGAAATGGATATTCGACATTTTAGGTTAAAACCTTTCCACCCATTGGAAGTGATGGATTGGGAAAGGGCAGCGTTTTATGCATGCACAGCTTTTTGTCTTATCATATCATATCATATCATATATATACAGCCGGAAACAGGCCTTTTCGGCCCTCCAAGTCCGTGCCGCCCAGCGATCCCCGTACATTAACACTATCCTACACCCACTAGGGACAATTTTTACATTTACCCAGCCAATTAACCTACAAACCTGTACATCTTTGGAGTGTGGGAGGAAACCGAAGATCTCGGAGAAAACCCACGCAGGTCACGGGAAGAACGTACAAACTCCTTACAGTGCAGCACCCGTAGTCAGGATCGAACCTGAGTCTCCGGCGCTGCATTCGCTGTAAAGCAGCAACTCTACCGCTGCGCTACCGTGCCGTGGTGATGCAGCTTACATACCAACTTGAATTGAAGCCCCGAGACACAAGATGCCAGAATCTTGAGCAAAAAACAAAGTGCGAGAGGAACTTAGCAGGACAGACAGCATCTGTAGAGAGAAATGAGCAGATGATGTTTGGAGAGAAATGAGGCAGATGAGGAATCAGATAGAGGAGGATCGACATTATTCACACAGGGGCATGTAACAAGTCAGATGGGGAGGAGAGTGTTAGGGGGGCTGGTGTACCTGAAATTGGAGAATTCAATGTTCATGTCATTGGGTTCATAGACAATAGACAATAGGTGCAGGAGTAGGCCATTCAGCCCTTCGAGCCAGCACCGCCATTCAATGTGATCATTGCTGATCATTCTCAATCAGTACCCCGTTCCTGCCTTCTCCTCATACCCCCTGACTCCGCTATCCTTAAGAGCTCTACCTAGCTCTCTCTTGAATGCATTCAGAGAATTGGCCTCCACTGCCTTCTGAGGCAGAGAATTCCACAGATTCACAACTCTCTGACTGAAAAAGTTTTTCCTCATCTCAATTTTAAATGGCCTACCCCTTATTCTTAAACTGTGACCCCTTGTTCTGGACTCCCCCAACATTGGTAACATGTTTCCTGCCTCTAACGTGTCCAACCCCTTAATAATCGTATACGTTTCGATAAGATCTCCTCTCATCCTTCTAAATTCCAGTGTTTACAAGCCTAGTCACTCCAGTCTTTCAACATATAAATATGTCTTTGAAGTTTAAAAAAAACTGCTGGAGGAACTCAGTGGGTCAGTTGGCATCTGTGGAGGGAAATGCACCGTCGATGTTTCAGTTCAAGATCCTCATTAAAAATGATGGACAGAGAAATGACAAGGTATTGATTCATCAGTTAGTAACTCGCGGAGAAGGCAGAGCTTTAGCCACAGGGTGGTGAATCTGTCGAATTCTTTGCCACAGACGATTGTGGAGGCAAAGTCAGTGGATATATTTAAGGAAGAGATAGGTAGATTCCTGATTAGTTCAGGTGTCAGAGGTTATAGGGAGAAGGCAGGAGAATGGGGTTAGGAGGGAGAAATAGATCAGCCATGATTGAATGGTGGAGTAGATTTGATGGGCCGAAGGGCCCTATTTTACTCCTATCACTTATGATCTTTACAACAGGATATCAAGGACATTTTATACACTCCTGATTTAGTTTTTGGTTCTGTTGCAACTTTCAATATTGAGACTTCCCGTGACACAGTGCCTGTTCATCATCCAGGACTGCTCGAGCTTGTTTGTATTTGTGGTTGCCCTGCAGTTCAAAATAATTATACATTTGAAGCCAAGAACAACCACTTGCATTTGCAAAGTGGCATTAATGTAGCAAATCATGACAAGGTGCCTTCCAGCAAGATATGTCAGATATCCGGTCATGGAGGGAGATGGATAGCAGGTGAGTCAGAGTGTGGCCAAGGAGCAGTCAGGAAACTATGCGCAAGTCTATTAGGAAGATATGCTCTTTGGAAGTGGTGGCGCCTAACGGCTGCGGCTCGCCAGCAGTCTGTTCGTCTTTTTTCCTTTTTTTTTTGTTGTGTGTCGGTGTTGGGATGTTTTTGTTTTTTTTTTGGTTGTGTATGTGTGGGGAGTGGTGGTGTGGGTGGGGGGGGTGGTGGTGTGGGTGGGGGGGTGGGGGTGGGGGAAACCTTTCTCTTTTAGGTCGCTTCCTCACGGCGCGGGATGTGGCTCAGCCGCGGGGCCTTCCATCGCCCGGTGCGGCTCGGCCGCTGGACTTAACATCGCCCGGTGCGGCTCGGCCGCTGGACTTAACAGTGCCCGGTGCGGCTTGGCCGCGGGGCCTTCCATCGCCCGGTGCGGCTCGGCCGCGGGGCCTAACATCGCTGGTGCGGCTCGGCCGCTGGACTTAACAGTGCCCGGTGCGGCTCGGCCGCGGGGCCTAACATCGCCCGGTGCGGCTCGGCCGCGGGGCCTAACATCGCTGGTGCGGCTCGGCCGCGGGCCTAACATCGCCCGGCGCGGCTCGGCCGCGGGACTTTTCATCGCTGATGCGGCTCGGCCGCTGGACGTAACATCGCCCGGTGCGGCTTGGCCGCGGGGCCTTCCATCGCCCGGTGCGGCTCGGCCGCGGGGCCTTCCATCGCCCGGTGCGGCTCGGCCGCGGGACTTAGCTGCGCACGGCTCGGCCGCGGGGCCTTCCACCGCCCGGTTCGGCCGCGAGATGTCTCAGCGCCCGGTGCAACTCGGCCGCAGGGACTTCCATCCCCTTGCGGGGACTGTGCGAGTCGGTCGGGGACGAGCTGTCTGTCCGTGGGCGTGGGGAAGAGAGTGGAAGTTTTGTTGCCTCCATCACAGTGAGGGGGTGTTTGGAGTCACTATGATGGACGTTTGTGTTGGGGTCATGTGTCTTGTGTTCTTTTTTGTGTGTGACTGCTATGTAGTTTCGTTCGGTACCTTGGTACCAAATGACAAATAAAGCTCTGTTGAACTGTTTGGGCTAACATGTACAGATTATATCTAGAAGTCTGACATGGAGCCTATGACAGAATGGAGGGCATGGAAATGGCATCAATAATATGGATTTAAATTAATAAGAAGGAGTAAAACACAGAATTACAGGCTTAAATTAATAGTTAGACTCTGGTGAAGTTTCCCAGTGTAATTATCCCAGACTGGACTCCCAAATATCAAAATTCAGGTGGAGGAAGGAACTGCAGATGCTGGTTTAAACAGATGATAGACACAAAATGCTAGAATAAATCAGTGGGACAGGCAGCGTAATTGAGTTTATGTTGCGATCCTCAGTCTATTTGATAAATAAACCAACTCCTTAAACCAGAAGATATAATTCCCTGAACAATAAATGAGTATCATCGCTGCACTTTCCCCAGAACAGTTAGATGCAGGACTGACCGATCCTTATCTGACTTGGACAGGTTGTGTGAGTGGGCGGATACATGGCAGATGCAGTTTAATGTAGATAAGTGTGAGGTTATTCACTTTGGAAGTAAGAATAGAAAGGCAGATTATTATCTGAATGGTGTCAAGTTAGGAGGAGGGGGAGTTCAACGAGATCTGGGTGTCTTAGTGCATCAGTCAATGAAAGGAAGCATGCAGGTACAGCAGGCAGTGAAAAAAGCCAATGGAATGCTGGCCTTCGTAACAAGAGGAGTTGAGTATAGGAGCAAAGAGGTCCTTCTACAGTTGTACCGGGCCCTGGTGAGACCGCACCTGGAGTACTGTGTGCAGTTTTGGTCTCCAAATTTGAGGAAGGAAATTCTTGCTATGGAGGGCGTGCAGCGTAGGTTCACTAGGTTAATTCCCGGAATGGCGGGACTGTCGTATGTTGAAAGGCTGGAGCAATTGGGCTTGTATACACTGGAATTTAGAAGGATGAGGGGGGATCTTATTGAAACATATAAGATAATTAGGGGATTGGACACATTAGAGGCAGGAAACATGTTCCCAATGTTGGGGGAGTCCAGAACAAGGGGCCACAGTTTAGGAGTAAGGGGTAGGCCATTTAGAACGGAGATGAGGAAGAACTTTTTCAGTCAGAGAGTGGTGAAGGTGTGGAATTCTCTGCCTCAGAAGGCAGTGGAGGCCAGTTCGTTGGATGCTTTCAAGAGAGAGCTGGATAGAGCTCTTAAGGATAACGGAGTGAGGGGGTATGGGGAGAAGGCAGGAACGGGGTACTGATTGAGAGTGATCAGCCATGATCGCATTGAATGGCGGTGCTGGCTCGAAGGGCTGAATGGCCTACTCCTGCACCTATTGTCTATTGTCTATTGTCTATTGAATGGTTCCACAATTCAAAGAGACACAAAACCAGTTAAAGTGTTGTTACTTTATTCACTGATGTGGGGCTGTTACAGATACAAATTATAGACATATTACTCTCTTGATATCAGATAGTCATTGACTCATACAGCTCAGAAACAGACCCTTTGACCCAACGTCAATGGTGACTAAGTTATCCCAACTAAGCTAGTCCCAATTGCATGTGTTTGGTTCATATATCTCTAAATCATTTCTATCCATGTACCTATTCAAGTGTCTTTCCATTCCTGTTGTATTATCTGCCTCCTCTGGCAGCCCGTTCTAAATCAACGACCTCTCTGTAAAATAAGTTGACAAAGAGGTTCCTATTAAATATTTCCCCTTTTTCACCTTCAACCCATGTCCATTGCTTCTTGATTCCCCTATTCTGGGTAAAAGGCTATGTGCACTGTATTCCCCTAATGATTTTATAGACCTCTAAAAGATCACCCCTCAGTTCCCAGCAAATAAAACCATAGCCTGCCCAACCTTGCCCTCTGGCTCAGCCCTTCGAGCTCTGGCAACATCCTCATGAATCTTCTCTGCGCTTTATCCAGCTTAACGATATCCTTCCTACAGCAGGGTGACCAAAACTGAACACAATACTCCAAATGTGGCTTTGTCTGCATCTGGTGCAACTGAAACACAATGTCCCAACTTCTACACTCAATATCTTGACTGATGAAGGGCAATGCTCCAAAAGCCTTCTCTACCACCCAATCCACTTGTGATGCCTGCCCGGTTTGACTTCCGACAAGGTCACAAGGTTTTAAGTGATAGGAGTAGAATTAGGTAATTCAGCCCATCAAATCTACTCCGCCATTCAATCATGGTTGATCTATTTCTCCTTCCTCACCCCATTCTCCTGCCTTCTCCCGATAGCCTCTGACACCTGTACTAATCAAGAATCTATCTATCTCTGCCTTAAAAATATCCACTGAAGTAGTCTCCCCAGCCTTTTGTGGCAAATAATTCCACAGATTCAACACCCTCTGACTATAGAAATGTCTCCTCATTTCCTTCCTAACAGAACGTCCTTTAATTCTGATGCTATGACCTCCAGTCCTTGACTCTCCCACTAGTGGAAAAATCATTTCCACATCCACTCTATCCAAGCCTTTCACTATTCTGTATGTTTCAATGAAGTGCCCCCCACCATCACCAGCAAGTACAGGTCCAGTGCCGACAAACGCTCATCATAGGTTAACCTACTCATCCTGGGATCATTCTTATAAACTTGCTCTGGACCCTCTCCAAAACCAGCACATCCTTTCTCAGATATTGTGCCCAAAATTGCTCAGAATATTCCAAATGCGGCCTGACCAGCGCCTTAGATAGCCTCAACATTACATCCCTGTTTTTGTATACAAGCCCTCTTGAAATAAATGCTCACATTGAGTTTGCTTTATTTACTACTGATTCGACTTGCACATTAACTTTTTGGGAATTCTGCACCAGCACTCCCAAGTCAATTTGCACCTCCGATTTCTGGATTCTCTCCCCATTTAGAAAATAGTCTATGCCTTTATTCCTACTCCAAAAATGCATGAGTCCACAATTTGCTACACTATATCCCATTTGCCACTTCTCTGCCCACTCTCCCAAACTGTCCAAGTCCTTCTGCAGAGTCCCTGCTTTCTCTACACTACTTACCCCTCCACCTATTTTTGTATCATCCGCAAACTTGGCCACAAAGCCTTCAATCCCCTCATCCAAATCATTAATATACAACGTGAAGAGCAGCGGCCCCAGCACCGACTCTTGCGTAACTCCACTAGTCACTGGCAGCCAACCAGAAAAAGCCCCTTTTATTGCCACTCTTTGTCTTCTGCCATCCAGCTAACCTGCTATCCATGCTGGGCTCTGCCCTTTGATACCGTGGGCTCTCATCTTTCTTAGGAGCCTAACATGTGGCACCTTATCAAAGGCTTTCTGAAAATCCAAGTAAACAACATCTACTGACTCTCCTTTGTCTGTCCTGCTATTTATTTCTTCAAAGATTTTCCAGCTAATTTGTCAAGCTAGACCTCCCCTTCAAAAAGCCATGCCAACTTCAGCCTATTTTATCGTGAACTTCTAAGTACCCCGTAACCTCATCCTTTATAATGGGCTCTAAAATCTTACCAACCACCAAAGCCAGACGATAGTTCCAACTATTCTGCTTTGCTCCCTTCTTGTGCAGCGGGGTAATATTGGCAATTTTCCAATTATCTGGGACCATTCCTGACTCCAGTGATTCTTGAAATAGCACGATCAATGCCTCCACAATCTCCAAAGCCACCTCTTTCAGAACCCGAGGCTGCAGTCCAGAAAGGGTGACTTTTCCACCTTCAGCTTGCCAAGCACCTGGTCATAGCCACTCCACTAACTTCCACCTCCTGACTCTCTTGAACTTCAGGCACGTTGCTGGTGTCTTCTACTGTGAAGACTATTGCAAAAAAGTTATTCAACTTCTCTGCCATTTCTTTATTCCCCATTATCACTTCTCCTGCATCACTCTTGCCTCTTTCCTGCTCTTGCCTCTTTCCTGCTCACTCTTGCCTCTTTCCTGCTCTTTATATAACTGAAGAAACTCTTGCTATCCTCTTTTATATTATTGGCTAGCTTTTGTCTCCATATTGCCTTTTTAGTTACCTTATGTTGTTCCTTAAAACCTTTCCCAATCCTCTGGTGTCCGACTAATCTTTGCTGTGTTATACGTTTCTTTTAGTTTTACACTGTCCTTGACTTTCCTTGTCAGCCACGTTCGCCTCTTTCTCCCCTTAGAATCTGTCTTTCCCTTTGGAATGAAACAATCCCGCATATTCCGGTTTATTCTCAGAAATTCCTGCCATCGCTATTCCACTGTCATCTCTGCTAGGGTCCCTTTCCAGTCAACTTTGGCCAGCTCCTCCCTCATGCGGTGTCGTCCCCTTTGTTCAGCTGCAATACCGACACATCCGATTTCACCTTCTCTCTTTCAAATTGCAGGTTAAAACTTATCATATTGAGGTTCTTAAAGTGCAACATTTGGTTATAGGCATTAAACACCATTACCCATTCCTCATCCCACTTGCCAAACCGCTCCAGATTCTGTTGTAGTTTCTGATAACCATCTTCACTGTCTACGATACCACCAACTTTAGTGTAATTTACAAACTAACTAATCATGCCTTGGACATTGTCATCCAAATCGTTGATATCAACCACAAACATTAGTGGGCCCAGTAACGATGCCTGAGGTACACACTATCAGTCACAGGCTTCAGTCTGAAAAACAACCTTCCACCACCACCCTCTGATTCCTTCCATCCTATCCTTCCAGAGCAGCTTACCAAGCAAGACCTTATCAAAGTCCTTGCTGAAGTCAATATAGGCAATAGATATTCATAAGGCATGATCTTCCAAATACAAATCCATGCCGACTATCCCTAATCAGCCCTGTCCATCCAAATGCATATATGTCTTATCCTCAGAATCCTCTCCTGTAACTTACACTACCATAGATGTTATGCTCGCTGGTCTACAGTTTCCAGGTTTTTTCCTGCAGCCCTTCTTAATTAGAAACATTAGCCACCCTCCTGTTATCCAGCACCTCACTTATGCCTAATGATGATTCATACATCAGCCAGGGTTCCTACAATTTCTTCACTAGCTTTCCACAATTTCCTCAGATATATCTGATGAAGCCCAGTGGATTTATCTACCTTCATATGCCTTAAGACATTCAGCACCTCAGCTGTATTACATGGACTGTCCTGAAAACATCTCCATTAACTTTCCCAAGTTCCCGAGCCTTCATGTCTTTCTCCAAAATAAAAACACACGAGAGACTCATTGAGGACCTTGTCCATCTCCTGTGGCGCTGCACACAGACACTCTTGGTATCTGAGGGGCTATATTTTCTCTTTATTTTCTCTCGTTACCTTTCTTTTAATGTACTTATCAAATCTCTTTGGATTCTCATCTGCCAGATATCTTCTTCCTCCTTCTTGCCCTCCTGATTTCCTTCATAAGTCTAAGAAAATAACTGCAGATGCTGGTACAAATCGAAGGTATTTATTCACAAAATGATGGAGTAACTCAGCAGGTCAGGCAGCATCTCAGGAGAGAAGGAATGGGTGACGTTTCGGGTCGAGACCCTTCTTCAGACTGATCAGTCTGAAGAAGGGTCCTTCATAAGTCCGCTCCTCAGTCCCAGGGATACACTTGGAGACCTCGTCAGCTGACAACCCTTCATCCACACTGGGTCAGCAGACTATTGATTCTCTGTAAATACCCACATTTATTGTCCATTCATCTTCAGAGCCAATCATAATCTCAGTTCCCACAGTGATTCAGACTTGATTGTGGCCCAGTCTGCAGCTTCAGTCTTAAACCTGATTCACTGAGCAACCTTGGTTCTCATCAGCAAACATCAGCTCAAACACATTATACAGGGATTCTGCTTACGGCTTTTTGTAATGTTTCAAAGGCAGTTTGTGCAACTTTTTAGTTTGTCCTTAGTTTATTGCTTTGATGCTGCCAATTCCCATCTACCTGATCACTTCAACTACAGTCATCAGGGTGGATCTCTACGATCAGCTCGAGCAAACACAGAATAAGTTGCTGGTGGGAGTCTCTCAGCTCCTTCAGAACCTAAAATGCAAGTGTATGTACGTCTGGACAGCTTATTCCCATTACTTAATCAGTGTAATCATAATAATAATAATAATAATAATACATTTTATTTATATAGCGCTTTTCATATACTCAAAGACGCTTTACAGAGATTTTGAGAACATAGGGAAATTAATAAATAGATAAATAAGTAAATAAATAAATGAACAGAGAAAGGAGACAGTAGGTGAGGTGACCTTCAGTGGTTGAAGGCAGTACTGAACAGGTGAGACTTCAGCGATGTTTTGAATGTGGTGAGTGTGGGGGAGTCTCTAACGGTTTGGGGTAGTGAGTTCCATAGGGTGGGAGCAGCGATGGAGAAAGCCCTGTCCCTCCAGGATCTGAGTTTAGTCCGGATGTGGGGGGATAGGAGATTGGCAGCGGCAGAGCGGAGGGTGCAGGTGGGAGTGTGCCTGTGGAGGAGGTCGGTCAGGTAGGATGGGGCCAGGTTATGGAGGGCTTTGTAGGTTATGAGGAGGATTTTGTACTGGATTCTCTGGGGGATGGGGAGCCAGTGGAGTTTATAAAGGACGGGGGTGATATGGTCACGGATCGAGGTGTGTGTGAGTAGACGGGCAGCGGAGTTTTGAATGTATTGAAGTTTATTGATGATTTTTGAGGGTGCGCCATAGAGGAGGCTGTTGCAGTAGTCCAGACGGGAGGTGATGAAGGCGTGGATGAGGGTTTCTGCAGCTGTGGAGGAGAGGGATGGACGGAGACGGGCAATGTTTTTGAGGTGGAAGAAGGCTGTCTTTGTGATGTGTTTGATGTGTTTGTCGAAGGAGAGGGTTTGATCAAGGATGATTCCAAGATTCCAGATGTGAGGTGAGGTGGATACTGGGAGACCATCAATGTTGAGGATGAAGTTTTGGGTGGATTTGGTGAGCATTTTTGGACCAATGATGATGATT
The DNA here is from genome assembly GCF_053455715.1 of Rhinoraja longicauda. NCBI lineage: Eukaryota > Metazoa > Chordata > Chondrichthyes > Rajiformes > Arhynchobatidae > Rhinoraja > Rhinoraja longicauda. The sequence continues at coordinate 2,951,556 of NC_135968.1, forward strand.
TCAGATTTGTTGCAATTGAGTTTGAGGAAGTTTGATTGAAGCCAAGATTTTATTTCAGTAATGCAGTTTGTCAGTGTAGAGTGTGTGGTGGAGGAGATTGACTTGGTGGAGATGAGGAGCTGGATATCATCGGCGAAGCAGTGGAAGTTGAGACCATGACGGCGGATTAATTGACCAAGGGGGAACAGGTAGAGGATGAAGAGGAGGGGGCCAAGGACTGAGCCTTGGGGGACACCTTGGGGGAGGGGAGCGGTAGGGGATTTACAGTTGTTAATGGAGATGAACTGGTGTCTGTCAGAGAGGTAAGATTTAAACCAGGATAGGGCTGTGCCGGTGATGTTAAGGGAGGTTTCAAGTCGGGTGAGGAGAATGGAGTGATTTATGGTGTCAAAGGCGGCGCTGAGGTCAAGTAGGATGAGGATGTTGAGGTTGCCAGCGTCGGAGGAGAGGAGAATGTCGTTTGTGATTTTGAGGAGCGCAGTTTCAGTACAGTGGTTTGAGCGGAATCCAGATTGGAAAGTTTCATACAGGTTATTGGTAGAGAGGTGGTATTTTAGTTGGGAAGCTACAGCACGTTCCAAAACTTTGGACAGAAAGGGTAGGTTGGAGATTGGTCTGAAGTTGTTTGGGGTGTCAGGGTTTAGACCAGGTTTTTTCAGAATGGGGGTGACAGCAGCGATTTTGAGGGATGGCGGGACGATGCCAGTGGACAGGGAGGAGTTTATTGTTGCAGTGATAAGTGGAGAGAGAGCAGGAAGGCAGGCCTTGACAAAGCTGGAGGGGATGGGGTCCAGAGAGCAGGTGGCAGTTTTTATTCCTGTGAAGAGGTCAGAGAGGTCGGTGGTGGAGATTGGGGAGAACTGAGGATGGGGCTGACAGGATAAGGGGGGGCAGGTGGTTTGAGGGGGAGCAGGTGCGTTGGTGGTTAAGGTGCTGTAGATGTTGTCTATTTTGCTTTGGAAGAATGAAAGGAAAGTGGTGCATTTGTCAACTGTGAATGATTGGGAGATGGTGTCCAGGGGGCTGAGGAGTTTGTTTATTGTAGAGAAGAGTGTTTTGGGGTTTCCGGAGCCAGAGTGAATTATTTGAGAGTAGTAGGTGGAGTGGGCATGGGAGAGGGCATCTTTATAGTGCTGTATGTGGTCTTTGTAGGCTTGGGAGTGAATTGTGAGACCTGTTTTGTTGCGGAGTCTTTCAAGTTGACGGGCATGAGTTTTCATCACGCGGAGTTCAGGGGTAAACCAGGGAGCAGAGTGGGTGAAGGAAACTGTTTTGGTTTTTACAGGTGCAAGCTGGTCGAGGCAGGAGGAGAGAGTGCGGTTGTAGTAGTCAGTGAGGTCAGAGGGGCTGTGGAGGTCAACGAAGGGAGAGGCGGACATTATTTCAGAGAGGGAGGATGCGAGCGAGGTAGGTGAAACAGAGTTCAGCTTGCGGAAGTTTATTTTGCGTTTTTGCTTTGGAGCTGGGGTGGGAATGTTGACGGACATGGTGATGGCTAAGTGATCAGAGAGGGTGGGGTCGGAGCCAGAGAGGTGATGTAGATTTAGTCCAGTGGAGCAGACAAGGTCCAGAATGTGCCCACGGTTATGGGTGGGAAAATTTACGTGTTGAGTGAGGTTAAAGCAGTTGAGTATTTCAGTGAAGTCAGCGGTTATTGTGGAGTCAGTGGAGTCCATGTGGATGTTGATCATGATCAATAACAATCACCGTTACTTAGAGCCCATTTCTAAACGTGGCAAATTTTCTGAAATGAGGAGAGGGTCTTCATTGCCCATTGGTTTTGATTCTTTCAGCCCCATTCCGTGTGGTAAACATGAACCTGTTGGTGCAAAACACAGCATCAGAATTGTATTTCCATATGTAAAGCAGTGTGTTTATTCTTATTAGTAACATGGCTCTGCTGGGAGAACCCCCTGCTCAAATTAAACCTGCCTGTGCAACCTGAGAGGAAGTGTAAGGAGAAGGACTGTGTCTAAATTTTATCACATAGTTTCAGACATCTGGCAGTTATTAATAACAAATGACTGCTGAGTTTCAAGTAAATCAATGGCTGTCTTTGATATCTTGTGTAGTTTTCATCCAAGGTAATATAAACTTAAAATCCTGAAGTTTCATTTGGACGAAAAGCAATCTCTGCCCTCCCTCTAGTCAATCCTGTGAAATCCTCAGCTGGGGCAGTGTCTTCTCGATGCTGTAATGAAGTGGATCTCCCTCCTCCCAGAAGCCCAGAGCAACGTGTAGCAGTCTGTGGCCCATGGGAGGTATTGTGAGGTGTTGATTTGTTCAATGGTTTATTGGGTTTCTGCAGGTTTAAATTGTCTGCCATGAGCAGTTATGATATTGTATTATAGAAGATCATAAAAATGATCTGCAGATTGTTCAAAAAAAGGATCGACACGAAATGCTGGAGTAACTCAGCAGGTCAGGCAGCATCTCTGGAGAAAATGGGTAGGGGATGTTTCAAGTCAGGACCCTTCTTCAGTCTGAGGAGAGAGGAGAGAGAGGGAATGCAAGGGTTACTTGAAGTTGGAGAAATCAATATTCATACCGCTGGGTTATAAGCTGCCCAAGAAAAATATGAGCTGCTGTTCCTCCAATTTGCATGTGGCCTCAGTCTGACAGTGGAAGAGGCACAGGACGGAAGGGTCACTGGGAATGGGAAGGGGAGTTAAAATGTTTGGCAACTGGGTAGGTCTTGTAGCCCAAGGCGGACTGAACGTAGGTGTGTCAGCAAAATGATCGCCCAGTCTGTGCTTAGTCTCGCCGATACATTGGAGTCCACACATAGAACAACAGATGCAGTAGATGAGGTTGAAGGAGGTGCAAGTGAACCTCTGCCTCACCTGTGAGGACTGTCAGGGTCCCTTGCATTCCCTCTCTCTCCACCACCCTAGTCAACTTGCTAGTTTCACTGTTTGTATCCCTTCGTTATCACTTCATCCACAGCCAACAATGGACCTTTGTGGGCTCCACCTTTCCTAAGTCATCGATGATGGCTCCCATTTGTTCTGTACCTTTTCGTACCTCTAGTTTCCCTCTCCCCTGACTCAGTCTGAAGAAGGGTTTCGACCCGAACTGTCACCTATTCCTTTTCTCCAGAGATGCTTTCTAACCCGCTGGGCCCACTAATGTTTGTGGTTGATATCAACGATTTGGATGACAAATTCCTATCATTAGTCGCCCTCACCTGTATTCACCTATCACTTGCCAGGCTTTGTCCTGCCCCCCCCCCCCCCCAACACCACAATCAATGAAGAAGAGTCCCAACCTGAAACGTCACGACCATGTTCTCCAGAGATGCTGCCTGTCAGAACATGATAATCTAGAGATGTGAAGTCTCCATAGAACAATATAAAGGAAACATAATAAGATAACATTCAAGAGAGAGCTAGATAGAGCTCTTAAGGATAGCGGAGTCAGGGGGTATGGGGAGAAGGCAGGAACGGGGTACTGATTGTGAATGATCAGCCATGATCACTTTGAATGGTGGTGCTGGCTCGAAGGGCCGAATGGCCTACTCCTGCACCTATTGTCTATTGCCTATAAACCCAGTCTAAGTTTTGGGTTGCAAAAATTTCAGGGTTGCAGATTAACAGTTTCTTAGAGCAGGGCCACTCATCCCAACAACAAAGACCTACATTTGTGTGGCATCTTTTGATAAGATAACTACCACGATGAGTGTGTAGGAAGTGAGGGGGTACAGGAGATCAGAAATGGAGGAACACGGAATTATTGAGGGGCTGCAACTAATTCCAGGCCTAAGAGTGAGGTCATGGAGTGAGAACTCAATGTGAGGGTTCCAATTATTGGAACAGAGTCACTGATTCTTTAAGAGTCACCATAAACTTAATGTAGGATGAGAGGCAGGCTGGGAATCCACTGGAACACTTGGGACTGGGGATAGCTGCAGCCAGGGTGACGGTACAAGTATCACATTAATGGAGCCGAGGCCAGAGATGGTCAATGTTTGGAGGTGAAGATCAGTCATTGTCATGGAAGGAGGCTGTAGTTGGCAGCTCAGCTGCCGTTCAGATGGGAAGCTGAGAGTGTGGCACCCCCCTTCTCACTCTCTCTTTCTGCTTCCCTCCCCACCCCCACATTCCTTCATTCACTCCCAGCTCTCTTTCTCATCTTTCCCACTCTTTTCCCTCACATACTTTTCCCTTCCTGACTTTCTCCCACACCCAGTCCCTATCTCTTCCCTGCTTTCTCTCTCCTCTCTTCCCCTGCTCTCAACATATCCACCCTATTTCTCTTTCATTTCCACTTTCCCCTCTCTTTAACCCCTCTCCTTTCTTCCACCCCCCATTTCATCCTTTCCTAAATCACCTCTGTCTTCATTCTTCCCATCTCTCTCCTTGTTCCCCCTTCTCCCTCTGTGCTCTGTATTTTGCTCTCATTTTTCTCCCCGTCACCCACTCCCAATCTCTCTGTCAGGTGCTGCTGGGTAGCCAGTCGTGAGATTGCCTATCTCACCACTAGCTACCCAGCAGCACCTTACAGAGAGATTGGAAGTGGGTGACGGAGAGAAAAATGAGGGGAAAATTAAGTAAGACTGAATTTTTTTTTTAAACCTATCTTGAATACAGGCAACAGCTAGGTATGGAGAGGTATATGGATAAACGATGCCAGCGGTAACAGGAATGGTGAGAGAAACAGAGATTGTTGTTTGGTCAGTCACTCAGCTGACCGATAGTGATTTCGAAAGGAAATGACCAATTTCATTGGGCACAAGAGCAAAGCAGGAAGGTTTGCTTTGTGTTGAGAGACCACTGATAGGTTTGGATTAATCTTGAGCTTGAGTTGCCTCAGTTGATGGGAAATGCTGGGATACAAAGGAGTGGACTTTATGCTGCTGTTTAATGGAGCTCTGGTGAGACCACGTCTGGATCTTCGGGTGTGGTTCCGGGCAGCACCCCTCAGGAAGGATGTGTGTCCTTGGAGGGGGTGCAGCACAGGGTGTATCTCCTCCATGGACAGAGGCAGTGGGAGAGAAGTGGTTAGAATATCAGGTCTGGTTCAATGCTCCCTAACGTGTGGAGAATTGAAGGTGTAATTGGGGAGATTAAAATAATCACTTGATGTCCTGGAGCAGTTGAAGAATCTGTTACCTCTGCTGTGGATCAAAACAAGGGCAAAAAACATAAACATGGGATTCAGGATATTGAGGGAACTGGAAACCCAGAACTGCCCCTGAAGGCTGTCGAGACTGGGGTTCAGTTGAAAGTTTCCACATGGACAGAATGTTGTTAGAATTTGGTGATTAAAGGACATAGAACCAAGGTGAATAAATGTTTAAACACACGTCAGTAGTGGGTGGGGATGGGTTGGAGAGCTGAAGAACCTGCTGCTGATCCTCTATGCATGGGACAAATTTGAACAGTCTCTGTGTGCAGCTGTTGATTTACCAGAAACACGTTTCATATTTTGGCTGTTGACGGGTGTGTGAAACTGGACAGTGATGTGGGGACTATTTCCTTCACCTCTGATTTCCTGTAGGAGATGGCAGCTTGTCTTAATCTGAACAGGGGGCCTCCCACAGGGAACAGACTTGCTAAAAAGAACAAGCAGGCTGCATGATGTATGGAAATATGTTCCTGACTTAGTGACCAACACCGATAAACAATTCTTACGTTACTGAAAAGATAACCGACTAATAGGACTGAGTCTGAAATCAGAAGACGATGAAGAGATGTGCTCCATGCAAGTGCGGAGAACATCGTTCATTTTGAGAAAAACACCTGAACATTTGGTCGGATCAAACCACATTTGCCATTTCTCTGCCCATTTCTGAGCTGATCGATATCCTCCCCCCTTTATACTTTAACATCCTTGCTCACTGTCTGCAGATCCCTGCAGAACCCAGCTGGTCACAGACCTCCAGTCTGAATAATGCCCTTCACCACAACCCTCTGTCTTCTATCAGTAAGCCTGTATTTACCCAGACAACAGAATCACTGTGAGTGCCGTTCACTTTGACCTTCTTGGTCAACCAACCGTGCAGAACTTTCTCAAATGCCTTACTAAGATCCATATAGACAACATCCACTGCCCTACCCTCATCGATCACCTTTGTCACCTCCTCAAAAAAATCATTCAAGTTAGTAAGACATGATCTGCTGCGTACAAAGCTATACTGATGGTCCCTAACTAGCCCATTCTCTTCCAAATGGTAGTAAATCCTATCCCAAAGAATCCTCTCCAATTGCTTTCCTACCACTGATGTGAGGCTCACCAGCGAAGCATACTTTGGAAAACAAGTGGAACCAAAACATTCATATCCCGGAAGAAAGAAAACACTGAATGTCTAATCTATCTATGTCTTCCGTAAATTAGTATTGCCCGTATATATGTCTAAATGCCTTTTAATCATTGCTACGTATCTGCTTCCACAACTTCCCCTGGTAATACATTCCACACATCAGTGTTTTGTCCAATCTTCGTAGGTCTTATCTACTGTCATACGCCTTATGACATTGAACACCTCCATGACCATAATACGGACTGTCCTCAAGACATCTCCATTAAATGTCCCAAGTTCCTTTAAAAGGACAAATGGCAATGGTGAAAGTAAAGTCGAAACGGTAACAGGACACCTGTTTAGCTGCCATGGGAGTTGGATTGAGCTGTGTTTGTTGCTCCATGTCTGTTGGAGGTGTATGATTTAGAACTGTTGTAAGACCATTCTGAAGAAGGAACAGATTCTCCACAGAAAGTCTCTCCCTGGGATTTCCTGCCATTGACCCGTGCAACAGCACTTGGCTGCCCCCTTGACTGGGCAGCCTCCCGTTTCTCAGTACAACTGCTTCCCTTAGTGTTGCACTTCCTGTTCTTGAAAACTTGGATCAAGAGACCCATGGCTGACACAGATCAAAGTGTTTTCTAACTGTAGTGAGGGGAGACCTATCCGGTACTGAAACTCTTTTTGAATCTCTGAGAGAGAAAATTCTGATCAGAATATAATCCTCCTTCCACCTAAGAAATTCTGGTTCACACAGATTCAGCACTGCTTTCTGGTTGTGGTAGGATGATTCAGTGGCCTGATAACCCTGTCTAGCGTGAAAATAAAACAGGGAGGGCGGCTCCACCGTGGCAAACAAAGGATATTAGGGATAGTGTTAAACCTAAGGAAGAGGCATAGAAATTGGCCTGGGGAAGCAGCAAACCGGAGGACTGAGAGAAATTTGTCAGCAAATTTGCAGATAACACACAGCTGGGTGGCAGTGTGAACTGTGAGGAAGATGCTATGAAGTTGCAGGGTGACTTGGACAGGTTGTGTGAGTGGGCGGATGCTTGGCAGATGCAGTTTAATGTGGATAAGTGTGAGGTTATCCACTTTGGTGGTAAGAATAGGAAGGCAGATTATTATCTGAATGGTGTCAAGTTAGGAAAAGGGGACGTACAATGAGATCTGGGTGTCCTAGTGCATCAGTCACTGAAAGGAAGCATGCAGGTACAGCAGGTAGTGAAGAAAGCCAATGGAATGTTGGGCTTCATAACAAGAGGAGTTGAGTATAGGAGCAAAGAGGTCCTTCTGCGGTTGTACAGGGCCCTAGTGAGACCGCACCTGGAGTACTGTGTGCAGATTTGGTCTCCAAATTTGAGGAAGAATATTCTTGCTAGTCAAGTCAAGTCAAGTCAATTTTATTTGTATAGCACATTTAAAAACAACCCACGTTGACCAAAGTGCTGTACATCTGATTAGGTTCCAATGGGAAAAAAATGAAACATACAGTAGCACGCAAACAGTTCACAGCGCCTCCTCAATGAGCCTCAAACGCTAGGGAGTAGAAATAGGAGGGCTATTGAGGGTTTGCTATTGAGGGCTTGCGGCGTAGGTTCACGAGGTTAATTCCCGGAATGGCGGGACTGTCGTATCTTGAAAGACTGTCGTATGAATGAAAGACTAGGCTTGTATACATTGGAATTTAGAAGGATGAGACGGGATCTTATTGAAACATATAAGATTATTAAGGGATTGGACACGTTAGAGGCAGGAAACATGTTCCCAATGTTGGGGGAGTCCAGAACCAGGTGCCACAGTTTAAGAATAAGGGGTAGGCAATTTAGAACGGAGATGAGGAAAAACTTTTTCAGTCAGAGAGTTGTAAATCTGTGGAATTCTCTGCCTCAGAAGGCAGTGGAGGCCAATTCACTGAATGCTTTCAAGAGAGAGCTAGATAGAGCTCTTAAGGATAATGGAGTCAGGGAGAAGGCAGGAACGGGGTACTGATTGAGAATGATCAGCCATGATCACATTGAATGGTGGTGCTGGCTCAAAGCATCGAATGGCCTACTCTTGCACCTATTGTCTATTGTCTATTTAGAATTCAACAGAGGAGGACAAAGGGGTTAATTAAGAGGGGCGAAATAGAGCATGAAAGAAAGCTTGTGGGGAATATAAAAACGGACTGCAAAAGCTTCTTTAGATATGTGAGAGGAAAGATTAGTGAAGACAAATGTAGGTCACTTTCAGTTAGAAACAGATGAATTTATAATGGGAAACAAGGAAATGGCAGACCAGTTAAACAAGTACTTTGGTTCTGTCTTCGCTAAGGAAAACACAAACAATCTCCCAGAAATACTAGGGGACCGAGTATCTAGCGTGACGGAGGAACTGAAGGAAATTGACATGAGTCATGAAATAGAACCGTAAACTGTTGACTGAAGGCAGATAATCCCCAGGGCCTGATGGTCTGCATCCCAGAGTACTCAAGGAGGTGGCCCCAGAAATCGTGGATACAATTTGATCATTTTCCAATGTTCTATAGACTCTGGATCAGATCCTGTGGACTGGAGGGTAGCTAATGAAACCCCACTTTTTAAGAAAGGAGGGAGAGAGAAAATGGGAAATTGGGGATGTTAGCCTTCCCCTTAGTGGGGAAGATGTTTGAGTCAATTATTAAAGATGTAATAGCAACAGTGACAGGATTGGTCAAAGTCAGCAAGGATTTACAAAAGGGAAATCATGTTTGATTAATCTGGAATTTTTTGAGGACGTAACAAGTAGAATGAATAAAGGAGAGCCAGGTGTATCTGGACTTTCAAAAAGCCTTTGGCAAAGTGTCAAACAAGAGATTAGTGTGCAAAATTACAGCACATGGTATTGGGGGTAGGGTATTGACATGAATAGAGAACTGCTGCATGGCTCAGTGCTGGGACCCCAGTTATTTACAATATATATTAACGATTTATACAAAGGAATTAAATGTAACATAAATGTGAGCTGCGAAGTGGATGCTTGAGGCTGCAGGGTGACTTCAATAGGTTGGGTGAGTGGGCAGATGCATGGCAGATGTAGTATAATGTGGATAAATGTGAGGTTATCCACTTTGGTGGCAAGCACCGGAGAAGGCAGATTATTATCTGAATGGTATCAGATTAGGAAAAGGGGAGGTGCAATGAGATCTGAATGTCCTTGTACATCAATCACTGAAAGTAACCATGCAGGACCAGCAGGCAGTGAAGAAAGCTAATGGCATGTTGGCCTTCATAGCGAGAGGATTTAAGTATAGGAGCAAGGAGGTCCTACTGCAGTTGTACAGGGCCCTGGTAAGACCGCACCTGGAATATTGTGTGCCGTTTTGGTCTCCTAATTTGAGGAAGGACATTCTTGCTATTGAGTGAGTGCAGTGTAGGTTCACCAGGTTAATTCCTAGGATGGCGGGACTGACATATGATGAAAGAATGGATCGACTGGGCTTATATTCACTGGAATTTAGAAGGATCAGACCGGATCTTATAGAAACATAAACAAATCTTAAGGGAATGGACAGGCTAGATGCAGGAAAAATGTTTCCCATGTTGGGGGAAGTCCAGAACCTGGGGACACAGTTTAAGAAGAAGGGGTAGGCCATTTAGGACTGAGATGAGGAAATGCTTTTTCAGCCAGAGAGTTGTGAATTTGTGGAATTCACTGCCACAGAAGGCAGTGGAGGTCAATTCACTGGATGTATTCAAGAGAGAGTTAGATTTTGCTCTTCGGGCTAACAGAATCAAGGGATATGGGGTGAAAGCAGGAACAGGGTACTGATTCTGGATAATCATCCATATTATATTGAATGGCGGTGCTGGCTCAAAGGGTCGATTGGCCTAATCCGGCATCCAATTTCTATGTTTCTATAACAGCTGGGAAGAACCTGTCCCTGAATCTGTTGGTCTGCGTTTTCACACTTCCATACCTTTTGCCTGATGGGAGAAGGGAGAAGAGGGAGTGGCCAGTGTGCGACTCATCCTTGATTATGCTGCTGGCCTTGCCGAGGCAGCGTGAGGTATAAATGGAGTCAATAGAAGGGAGGTTGGTTTGTGTGACGTTTCGGGTTGAGACACTTGTTCAGACTGTCTGAAAGTCTGAAGAAAGGTCTCGACCTGAAGCGTCACGCATTCCTTCTCTCCAGAGACGCTGCCTGTCCTGCTGAATGACTCCAACATTTTGTGTCTACCTTCGGTTTAAACCGGCATCTGCAGTTCCTTCCTAAACAGGTTGGTTCGTGTGATAGTCTGGGCTGCATCCACAATACATCCTCAAGTCCAAATTTGGACTTCCTGACCAACGGACCCCAATCAGTGAGGATAGGGGACAAATTATCCTCTGCGATAATCCTCAACACTGGTGCTCTGCACCGTAGAAAGCATTTTATCTGCAAGCATCACAGCATATAACCATATAACCATATAACAACTACAGCACGGAAACAGGCCCGTTCGGCCCTACCAGTCCACGCCGACCACTCTCCCTGACCTAGTCTCATCTACCTGCACTCAGACCATAACCCTCTAATCCCCTCTTATCCATATACCTATCCAATTTACTCTTAAATAATAAAATCGAGCCTGCCTCCACCACTTCCACCGGAAGCCCATTCCATACAGCCACCACCCTCTGAGTAAAGAAGTTACCCCTCATGTTACCCCTAAACTTTTGTCCCTCAATTCTGAAGCTATGTCCCCTTGTTGGAATCTTCCCCACTCTCAAAGGGAAAAGCCTACCCACGTCAACTCTGTCCGTCCCTCTCAAAATTTAAAAAACCTCTATCTAGTCCCCCCTCAACCTTCTAAGCTCCAAAGAATAAAGACCCAACCTGCTCAACCTCTCTCTGTAGCTTAAGTGCTGAAACCCAGGCAACATTCTAGTAAATCGCCTCTGTACCCTCTCCATTTTGTCGACATCCTTCCTATAATTTGGCGACCAGAACTGCACACCATACTCCAGATTCGGCCTCACCAATGCCCTGTACAATTTTAACATTACATCCCAACTTCTATATTCGATGCTCTGATTTATAAAGGCAAGCATACCAAATGCCTTCTTCACCACCCTATCCACATGAGATTCCACCTTTAGGGAACAATGCACAGTTATTCCCAGATCCCTCTGTTCCACTGCATTCCTCAATTCCCTACCATTTACCCTGTACGTTCTATTTTGATTTGTCCTACCAAAATGCAGCACCTCACACTTATCAGCATTAAACTCCATCTGCCATCTTTCAGCCCACCCTTCCAAAAGGCCCAAGTCTCTCTGTAGACTTTGAAACTCTACTTCATTATTAACTACACCACCTATCTTAGTATCATCTGCATATTTACTAATCCAATTTGCCACACCATCATCCAGATCATTAATGTAAATGACAAACAACAGTGGACCCAACACAGATCCTTGGGGTACTCCACTAGACACTGGCCTCCAACCTGACATACAATTGTCAATCATTACCCTCTGGTATCTCCCATTCAGCCATTGTTGAATCCATCTTGCAACCTCACTATTAATACCCAACGATTTAACCTTCTTAATCAACCTTCCATGTGGAACCTTGTCAAATGCCTTACTGAAGTCCATATAGACAACATCCACAGCCTTGCCCTTATCAATTTCCCTGGTAACCTCTTCAAAAAATTCAAGAAGATTAGTCAAACATGACCTTCCAGGCACAAATCCATGTTGACTGTTTCTAATCAGGCCTTGTTTATCCAAATAATTATATATATTGTCCCTAAGTATCTTTTCCATTGATTTTCCCACCACAGACGTCAAACTAACAGGTCTATAATTGCTAGGTTTACTTTTAGAACCTTTTTTAAAGAAAGGCACAACATGCCAATCTTCCGACACCATCCCCGTTTCTAATGACGTTTGAAATATTTCCGTCATAGCCCCTGCTATTTCTGCACTAACTTCCCTCAATGTCCTAGGGAATATCCTATCAGGACCTGGAGACTTATCCACTTTTATATTTTTCAAAAGTGTCCGTACCTCCTCTTCTTTAATCCTCATAATTTCCATCACTACTCTACTTGTTTCGCTTACCTCACATAATTCAATATCCTTCTCCTCGGTGAATACCGAAGAAAAGAAATTGTTTAATATCTCCCCCATTTCTTCCGGCTCAGCACATAGCTGTCCACTCTGACTCTCTAATGGACCAATTTTATCCCTCGCTATCCTTTTGCTATTGACATATCTGTAGAACCCCTTGGGGTTTACTTTTACATTACTTGCCAAGAAATTGCAGCAAATTGTGGACGCAGCCCAGACCATCACACAAACCCACCTCACTTCCCTTGACTCCATTTATACCTCACACTGCCTGAGCAAGGCCAGCAGAATAATCAAGGACAAGTCTCACCCTGCCCACTCCCACTTCTCCTCTCTCCCATCGGGCATAATGTGGAGAAGTGTGAAAACACACACCTCCAGGTTCAGGGACAGTTTCTTCCCAGCTGTTATCTGACAACTGAACCATCCTACCATAACCAGACTGCAATCATGAACCACTATCTACCTCATTGGAGACCCTCGGACTATCTTTGATCGGAATTTACTGGCTTTACCTTGCACTGAACTTTATTCACGTTATTCCCAGCATCATGTATATGTTCACTGTGGATGGCTCGATTGTAATCATGTATTGTCTGTGTGTTGTCTGGTTAACATGCAACTAAAGTTTTTCACTGGACCTCGGTACATGTGACAATTAACAACTCAAACTGACCAGCGTCTCCCTGTCCTCTCGTTGATGTGGACATCTGCACTAACTGGTGTCTCTCAGTCCCTCTCTCTCAGGGGGCAAGTATCTATACACTGATGGTGTCTCTCAGTCCCTCACTCTCACCAGGATATCTGTACACTGACCGGTGCATCTCAGTCCCACTCTCAGGGGGATATCTGTACACTGACCCGTGCATCTCAGTCCCACTCTCAGGGCGATATCTGAATACTGATCTGTGTCTCTCAGTCCCTCTCTCTCAGGGGGGTATCTGTACATTGACTGGTGTCCCAGTCTCTCTCTCTCTCAGGGGGGTATCTGTACAGGTGACCGGTCTCTCTGTCCCTCTCTCTCAGGGGGGTATCTGTCTCTCTCTGGTGTCCCAGTCTCTCTCAGGGGGATATCTGTACACTGACCGGTGAGCCTTGGCCCCGCTCTCATAAGGGGATATCTACATTGACAGGTGTCCCAGTCTCTCTCTCTCTCACGGGGGTATCTGTACATTGACTGGAGTCCCAGTCTCTCTCCCTCTCTCAGGGGGATATCTGTACACCGACTTTTAACTCAGCCCATCACTGGGGTATCTGAGTGTCCTCTTGCTCCACAAAGTGTTCAGCATTGTAATGAGTGGATGGAGCAGAGTGAGATCGATCTTTAATCCGGATCTCATCATTGCCCCTCACCCGCCGCGTGTTGTGGAGACAAACACCTTTTGGGGAATTGAAATCTGTGCTGGGGGCCGGGACAGGAAGCTGCGCCTCTGGTTTCAGTGGGTGGCAACCTGCTCAAGCCGCGGCTCCCTCTCACTCTCAGCTCACTTCCCTATTTAAACAGCGCTGACTGCGGCTCCCGACAAAGCCCGGCCTGAGCTGAAGCCGCCGATTCCCGGAGTGTCCAAGTCTGTCTCAGTGCGCACAGCGATGGGGGTCGCTGCTTATCTCTGTCTCCTTCTGTCCTGTGTGACAGGTGGGTGTCCCCGCGGCGGCGTCACCCCCACTCGGGGCCGGCTGCTTCTCGGTCACTCTTTGACCCTCTGCCTGGTCAACTGTTCATTAAACTTACTCTTTCTTTTCTCTTTTATTGACAGGCGTTCAATCAGCGGTCGTGCTGAATCAGACCCCGACCGCGGTGGCAAAGCCCGGAGGGTCCCTCAAACTGACCTGTGCAACCAGCGGCTTCACCCTCAACAGCTACTGGATGCACTGGGTGAAACAGGTCTCCGGGAAAGGGCTGGAGTGGGTGGGGGTAGTGAAGGGAGATGGTAGCACAGTGTACGCGCCTGCCTTCAGCGGCCGATTCGAGGTTTCCAGTGACGGCAGCAGCAACGTCTATCTCCAAATGAACAGCCTGAGACTGGACGACACGGCCACCTATTACTGTGCGAGAGACACAGTGAGCGGAAGCGGGGCCGGGCCGGTCCAACAACCCAGAGAGAGAGAGAGCGCCTGCCCTCAGGGCGCTGAGTGAAAGGGCAGCGGCGATCACCACAGCCGCGCTGCCGGCCTCGCTGCGCCGCCATCGGCCGTCGCTGGGATGGGAGACCCGCTGTCAGCCGGGATTCACGGGGATAGGGCGGAGGGGCCGAGGGGACACCGCATCACTTCAGAGGGCAGCTCGGAGCCAAGCGCCGTGGGTGCGACTGGAGTCACAGGTCGATCAGGCCCGGTGTCCGTCTGTGAGACACGATAAATGGTTGGGCGAGAAGGGACATCGATGAACAGAGTCAGAGACCGTGGGCTTCAAGCTGACAGTGCGATGTGTGGAGTGACTGGGCTCGGAGACAGTGAGAGGATGGAGGTTATTGTACGGCGGTGAATCACAGTGACTATATGGGGTGTACTGGCCCACGGTGGCGGAGAGCTGAACAAAAACTGCCCCCGACAAATGAACGTCCGCAACGCAGTCTGTCTCCACCGATTGTACATCGCTGCTTCCCGGAGACAAATCCCTAAAGCCTGACTCGCACTGCTGGGGGGAAATGTCCATTACTGCCCGGTTAAAAGCCCGAAAGGAGGCGATTGTGTTTCTGAGGGACGGCCAGAGCCGGTGGCAGCAGTCGGCAAAAATGCCTCTTTTATTCACACGTGAGGTTGAGACAAGGACGGATATTGGGATGGAAATGCAGGAAGCGGCTGCTCCTGGTCCGGGCAGGGTTCACGTTGACACTTTGCTGAAATTATTGGATGTTGAGGGCGAGTGGAGTTACTGTACTGGCTGAGTGGGAAGATGGAGCAGTGTGACTATCTTTACGACTGGGGTGCAGGAACCTCGCTGACAGTGACTTCAGGTAAGACCATTTCCTCAATTCCATTTTACACAGTTGTATTTTATTAATTGACGGTCTTTGCGAATTCTGTAATTGATCTGAACTCGGTGAGATATTTGGAACAATTGCACGGATTTCCTGGAGACAGGCGGGTTTGTCCAGAGTTAGAATATACCCAACAACAGTACATTTCCCACCATGTTGAACTGCCCCACAGGCTGCACTTTCTCTGAGTCTAACCATTTTCTGCCTTCAGTCCATCTTGTGCCTGCCGACCAAGCTGGCTTTCTGGGCTAGTCCCATCGGGCACATATCCTTCTGAAGCCTTTTGATCCATTTACTGGATAATCAGAATTCTATGTGCTTTTACAGTTTCCTCTGGCAACTCATTCCAGATACTGCCTATCCAATGTGAATAAAATGCCCCTGAAGTCCCCTTTTAAATCTCTCCCTACTCACCTTACGCCTTTGCCCCTCTGTTTTAGAACCATCTATCCTGGGGAAAAAAGACATTTGAGCGTGCACCTTATCCATGCACCTCATGATCTTGTTCACCTCAATAAGGTTGCCGCCTAGTCTCCTTCGCTCCAAAGAAAAACATCCCACCTTATCCTCCCTCTCCCTAAAACACAACCCCACATATGCAGATAATATCTTGGTGAATCTTTTCCAAGTCCTTTCCAATTTAATGGCATCCTTCCTGTAGCTGGGAGACTAGAACTGCACACAGTACTTACTCTAAGTGTGGTCTCACCAATGACTTGTACTGCTGCATCATGATGTCCCAACGTTTACTCTCAGTACCCTTCCCATTGAAGGCAGTCTGCCAAAAGCCACCTCACCTCCCAGTCCACCTAACTCACCACTTTCAGCGAACCATGCTCCTGTATTCCCCAATCTGTCTGTTCAACAACACTCTCCAGGCTCTGCCATTTACTGTGAAAGTCCAGCCCTGGTTTGATATACCAAAGTTCAACACCCCTCACTTGTCAGAGTTAAATTCCATTTGGCATACCTTGGCTCGCCTTCCCAACTGATCTAGATCTTCATGTAAACTTAGATAGCCTTCCTCACTGTCCACTCATGCACTGATTTTGGTGTCATCTGCAAACTTACCATCAATGTTCAGTATATTGCATGGCAAACTGTTAAACATAGGAACATAGAAAATAGGTGCAGGAGGAGGCCATTTGGCCCTTCGAGCCAGCACCACCATTCATTGTGATCATGGTTGATCATCCACAATCAGTAAACCGTGCCTACCTTCTCCCCATATCCCTTGATTCCGTTCCCCTCTAGAGCAGCTCTATCTAACTCTCTTTTAAATTCATCCGGTGAATTGGCCTTCACTGCCTTCAGAATTCCACAAATTCACAACTCTCTGGGTGAAAAAGTGTTTTTTCATCTCAGTTTTAAATGGCCTCCCCTTTATTCTTAGACTGTGGCCCCTGGTTCTGGACTCCCCCAACATTGGGAAAAAATTTCCTACATCTAGCTTGTCCAGTCCTTTTATAATTTTATAAGTTCCCCTCTCATCCTTCTAAATTTAATGTAGATAACAAACAACAGTGGCCTCAGCAGTGACCCCTGCAGCAATCCACTTGTCACAGGCCTCCGATCAGAAAAGCAATACTTTACAACTACCCCTTGGCTCTTCCTCCAAGCTAATTTTGAATGTATTTGGCTAGCTCATGTTGGGTTCCATGTGATCTAACCTTCCAGACCAGCCCACCATGCCAGACCTTGTTGAACCCTATCAGGTTCATAAGGCACAATTTCCCAAACACAAACCTTCCCAAATCCTTGGCCCACACTCCCAAGTGATCTAGATCTTCTTAAAATCCCTAATCATTCCGTGCCTATCCAAACACTGGTAGTTCCTGTCCTTCGGGACATTCCCACCAATGAAGTCAGGCTGACTGATATAGATTCCTGCCTTGGCCCTAATGTCCTTCTTAAATAGCGCAACAGTATCAGCCACCCTCCAGTCTTTTGGAGATTAATCTGCAGTGAAAGATGATGTAAATACCTCTGAAGGAAAGTAAATTATTTTCCCGAGCTTCCCACAAGATCAGAGGATGCAGTTTTAAAGCACTGGGGATTTATCCACCTTAACGCACTTAAAAGCTGCCAATAGTTCCTCTTTGGTCAATTGTATATGATCTAAGACATCACAGCTCCTATGATTCAACTCATTAGCTTCCATGATCGTCTCCTCAGTTAATGTGGATGGGAAATATTCATTTAATATCTGCCCCATCTCTTGTATCTACACAAAGATGGCCTTGCTGATCTGAATTTTAAGGGGACCTATTCTTTCCCCAATCACTTTATCTTTATTTGACTATCGAGTCTCTCTTAGGATTTTTATTTACCTTGCCTGTCAGAACCATTTCAGGTCCTCTTTATTGCCCAAGTGCATTCTTGTAAATAAATTTTTATTGGAGATAGGTACATCTTTACAGTCATACATTTTTAAATTGATACTATTGTCAATTATTATTATATTGTCTCCAATACCTTTTACCCCCTTTTTTTTAAACTAGATAGAGCTAAAGAAATAGATGAAGTAGAGAAGGAAAAGAGAGAGAAACAAAATAAAAACAAAAACAAAAACAAATTATAAAGATAAGGACAAAGTTAGTTAAGGAAGAGTGGAGAAATTTATTAAAATAACAACAACTTCATTCGAGATATATTCGTACATTTCAAAGTATAGCATTTCATCCATTCTTCCGTCCGAGTGCTAGTCAGGCTCCTGTGCTGAACCATTCTGACCCTTTAAGTAATCAATAAAAGGAGACCATGTTCCAATAAATAGTTCCTGTTTATCCAACAGGGAAAATCTGATTCTTTCCACGTTTAAGGTCTCCGTCATTTCACCAATCCACATTTTGATTGTGGGGACCGTAGGGCCTTTCCAAAATTTTAGAATTAATTTTTTTCCTGTTATTAAACTGTAATCCATAAAGTTTCTTTGTATTGTTCTAAATGTTTGATTTAATTCTAATATTCCGAGTATAATTAATTTTGGATCTGGGTCCAATTGTGTGCTGGTTACTTTAGATATTATGCTAAAAATATTTACCCAGAATTTTTTAATTTTTATACAGTTTACATACATATGAGATAATGTAGCTTCTAAATGTTGACATTTATCACATTTAGGTGAGATATTTTGGAAAATTTTATGTAGTTTTGTTTTTGAGTAGTGTAACCTATGTATTACTTTAAATTGTATTAGAGAATGTCTGGCGTTTAGTGAACACTGATATATCTGTTGCAAACTTTCTTCCCAAGTATCTTTCGTAATTACTTGGTTTAATTCTTTTTCCCATTTTTGTCTGTATAAGTCCGTGGAGGGAATGTCACTGTCTAATAAGATATTATATATATAAGATATTAATTTTTCTGTATTAGGATGTTTGTTCCAACATTCATCAAGAATTTCTGAATTTCTAATTCGAAAATTTTGGGAGTTCGATTTTACATAATCTCTAAGTTGAAGATATCTGAAATAATCATTTCCACGAAGACCATAAGTCTGTTGCAACTCCTGAAATGTCAGAAAGGTGCCTTCTTTATAAAGCTGTCCCATATTTTTAATTCCATAATCCTTCAAGTGCATTCTTAAGTGTGTTCCTACACTCCTTATACTCACCGAGGCATTCGCTTGAGCCCGACAGCCATAATCTGACGCACGCCTCCAGCTTATCTCTGACCAGAGCCTTAACATCATTCAAAAACCAGGATTCCCTCAGCGTACCAGACTTGGGCTTCACCCTAACAGGAATATGCTGCCCCTGCACTCTGACTATCCCACTTATGAAAGCCTCCCACATGTCAGCCATCCCCTAACCATTAACAGACTCTCCCAAACAAACTGCAATATCCTGCCCAATGTTTCCAAAATCAGCCTTAACTCAGTTAGGATCTTAATTTGTGGGCCAGTTTCATGCTTCTCGATAACTACTTTAAAACTAGTACAGGTGTAGGAAGGAACTGCAGATGCTGGTTTGAACTGAAGATAGATCCAAAAAGCAGGAATAACTCAGCGGGTCAAACAGCATCTCTGGAGAAAAGGAATAGGTGACGTTTAGGGTCGAGACTCTTCTTCAGATTGAGAGTCAGGGGAAAGGACTCTCAGTCTGAAGAAGGGTCTCGACCTGAAACATCACCTATTCCTTTTCTCCAGAGATCCTGTTTGACCCGTAGAGTCACTCCAGCTTTATGTGTTTAAAACTAGAAGAACTATGGTCACTGATCCAAAAATGCTTCCACACTGACATTTCATTCCCTTTCCTCGTATCTGAAGAGGAGGTTTAATGTTGTATTCTCTCTAGCGGTTCTAGCAGAACCTTCTTTGAGTTGATTACAGGACCTTTGTGAGATGCAGTTAACAAATTCCATCTCATCCAAGCACTTAATATTGTGGGATACCCAGTCAATATGAGGGAAGCTGAAATCTCCCACAAATATCGCCCTATCATTTGTCCAACTCAGCTAAAGGACAAGCATGGGCTCAATCAGATGAATGGCCCCGTTCTGTGCTCTGAGATTCAATGGAACTATCATTTATTTAGTAAATCCAGTACATGCTCCCTCAAAGAGATCCCATCAAACACATCCAGGGCGGACAGAGCACGAGTCAAATGCAGAGTAAATCTCCCCGTGTCACTGTGCTGTCAGCAACAGATTAGATACAAAGTTCCTTCTGTCGTGTCCCAACACTCCCAGGGAAGGTACAGCACAAGATAGACAATTAGTGAGGCTCCCTCCAACCTGTCCCCTCACACAACCTGGGTACGGATAGACACTGAGTGCACGGACTGAGTGTTTGACACACAGTGAAGTTCCCTCTACATTGCTCTGTCAAACACTCCTTGTGTAAATGTTTCAGAACACAGAAGGTTCTTAAGATTGTAAAAAAAATTAATGCTGTTTGGTTAAAAAAACGAAGGTTCGCAATAATGACTGATTTGAACATAATGAGAGAATGTTGTACTTGGTTCTAGATGTCGGTTTTAGTCCACCAGGTTTTCTTTGCATTTTGTATTAAATTACAACATTTAGAGATCCTTTGTAAGTCAATACCTTTTATTCTACATTGTGAATTCACTGCTGCCCGTACTTTAGATTCTAAGTCAAGTTGCTTGGTGTTTTTGACATGAGTTTTGCTGCACTAAAGAACTGCTTTTTCTCAGTTCACAGACGGAGGAACGGCTCTAATTTCCTGCCCTCCTCCGTCAGCCGACTGGGTTTGTCCAACAAGTGCTTTGCTCCATTAACCAAGGCTGCTGGTGTCTCAGTGAATCTCAGTGGTCATTCAGAGCACGTTTCATGGTGTCTCCGAGCCCTTCACAGGCAGTGAAGCACGTTCACTGTAGAGCCCTGTTGTAAAGGAGGGACTGTGGATTCACTCTGCACATAGCAGAATCGGCAAACCGCTGGTGAGGGGGGAATGTTGTCCGAGGCACCACAGGTACAGTGATCCAATGGACGGGCATCAGGCTGCAATGGGAGGGAAGGAGCTGGGGAACTGGGCAATGGGCCAAAGCACTCGAGTAATCCAGAGGGATGGATGAACAATCCATAGACCTGAGTTTAATTCCACCACAACTGTGGAATTTACACTCTGTTAATAAACTGGGACAGATTGGACCTGTGTCAGATTTTTTTCCGTTAGTAACCTGGATTTTGTGCACTAATCCACAGTAATGATGAGCTCTCAGCTTCTCTGCTGTACCTCAGCGGAGGAGATCTGTTGTGTTTGCCCAGTCAAGCCTATATCTGACCCCTGTCCCAGCAACGTGATTGGCACTAAATGCACCCAGAATGGCAACCCAGACGGGCAGTTTACTCTGACTTTACTGCCCCTCCTCTCCCCAGCACCCTGCTGCTCCATCCACCCCTCACCCCAGCACCCTGCTGCCCCACCCACCCCTCACCGCAGCACCCTGCTGCTCCACCCACCCCCTCACCACAGCACCCTGCTGCCCCACCCACCCCCTCACCACAGCACCCTGCTGCCCCACCCACCCCCTCACCACAGCACCCTGCTGCTCCACCCATCCCCTGCCCCTCCTCACCCCAGCACCCTGCTGCTCCACCCACCTCCTCACCCCAGCACCCTGCTGCTCCACCATCCCCCTCACCCCAGCACCCTGCTGGCCCACCCAGCCCCTGCCCCTCCTCACCCCAGCACCCTGCTCCCCACCCATCCCCTGCCCCTCCTCACCCCAGCACTCTGCTGGTCCACTCAGCTCCTCAACCCCAGCATCCTGCTGCCAGTATGATGTGTTTTCCAGTCCCTGACCCGCCTCCTGACCACATTAGGAACATTGATCCAAATTAAACTGCACTCACCACCTGCTGGTCCTGGGATGGAAAACACTGTGAGCTGCAAATCTCGCCGTCTGACATTATTCAGCCTCCTGCACGAAACACTCGGCAGCTCAGGCAGCATCTGTGGGGAGAGAAGCAGTCACCCTTTCACATCAGTGATCTTTCATCAAACTCTTTCAGTACAATTTCTGACAACCACGCTATTTCCACTTTTATTTGATGGTTTTATAATTTTGTTGAAGGTTTCCACAACCCCAGGCCATCTCAAAGCATTTCCCAGCCCATTAATAACTCAGAGACATAGAGTCATACAGCACGAAACAGGCCCTTCAGCTCAGCTCGTGCAAGGCAGCCTGATGCCCCATGTATGCTAGTCCCACTTGCCCATGTTTACCTCATGTTCTCTAATCCTTTCCTATCCATGTATCTGTCCAAGTGTCTTTCAAATGCTGTTATCGTCCCTGCCTCAACTGTTTCCTCTGACAGCTTGTCCACACACCCTGCGTGTGAGAAAGTTCCTATTAAATCTTGCTCCTCTCATCTTACACCTATGTCCTGTCCTCTGGTTCTCCTATCCTGTGTTGATTCCCCTATCCTGTGTAAAAAACTGTGCATTCACCCTATCTATTCCCCTCATGATGTTATACACCTTTATAGGATCACTCTTCAGCCTCCGAGAGGTGGAATGGAGGAAAGTCCTAGCCTGCCCTACTTTTCCCTCTAGCTCAGGCCCTCGAGTCCTGGCAACATTCTTGTAAATCTTCTCAGCACTCTTCTGGCCTAATGATATATTTCCTAGCTTGATGAAAACTGAACATTGTACTCCAAATTCAGCCTCACCAATTTCTTATAACTCTCCAGTATAACATCCAACTTCAGAACAGTAAACCCTCATTTTAACGGACCATGGTGTGGGGGGATAACGTCCGTTATTGCCGAATGTCTGCTTTATACGAGTACGGTATTATTCATGTTTGCAGTTGAAACAAAGAATGCAGATGCTAATTAATACACAAAAAGACACAAAGTGCTGGAGTAACTCAACAGGTCAGGGAGCATCTCTGGAGAACATCGATAGGTGAGGTGGGGACTGATTCAGTCTGCTGGGTTACTCAAGCACTTTGTGTCATTTCACCTTAAAACCAGGCGCCAGTGCCTCTGCTCCGCACCAGCCCGCCCTTCTTCATCCACCGCACGGTCCGGTGACACGGCTGTGGTTGTGGCTCATGTTGTAGCCTCTGGGCGGCAGTGCTATCTTCAGGCCGCTGTCACTGACAGGGTGCATGGTCACCATGGGACACCCTCTCCTCTCACCAGCTGCTGCTTCCAAGGTGCAGTATGTTGGTGACTCCAGCGAGAAGGAGGAGGAGACGGCGGTGGAGGGGAGAAGAGGCTGAGTGGCCAGAGGGAGGGGAGGAGATGGAGGGGGGAGGGGAGAGGTGGAAACCGTGGACAGAGCGATGGGAGATGGAGGGGGGAGGGGAGAGGTGGAAGCCGTGGACAGAGCGAGGGGAGGAGATGGAGGAGGAGGGAGGGGGGATGAGGTCAAATGGACAGAGCGTGGGGAGGAGATGGCGGGGGGAGGGGAGAGGCCGAGTGGACAGAGTGAGGGGAGGAGGAGACGGCAGTCGAGCAGGGAGTGGACAACAACAACAGCCGCATCAAGCGGACAGTGCGGTGGATGACGAAGGGCTTACTTGCGATTGGGGGTAGAGTTGGAAGCCGGGGCTCTAAGCGGTCAGGAGCCATGCATGGCAGGGTTGTTTCGGCAGATGCATCCGCTCTATCTAAAATCTGCTATAAAGGGGTCCATTAAAACGAGGGGTTACTATATATCAATTCCCTGACTCATGAAATATAAGAAAATAACTGCAGATGCTGGTACAAATCGAAGGTATTTATTCACAAAATGCTGGAGTAACTCAGCAGGTCAGGCAGCATCTCGGGAGAGAAGGGAAACGTCACCCATTCCTTCTCTCCCGAGATGCTGCCCGACCTGCTGAGTTACTCCAGCATTTTGTGAATAAATACCCCTGACTCATGATGACCTTTTTTTACCAACCTATTTACCTGTGACAACGCGTTCTGGGATCTGTGTCCCTGCACTCTAAGATCCCTTAGTTGTACAACACTCCCCAGGGCCCAGCGTGAGGAAGGTCCACAACAGGACAGATGCAGCACCATTTGTCCCGGTGGTTGTGGATATGGTCCATCTGGCACCGTGCCATGTGCTTCCTGACCTGGGACACCTCAGCCACAGCACAGGCCGGTTTGTCCCTCTGTTTGGCAGAAGCTGCCTCCCCAGTGGCCGGTGTGTGATCAGCATTTCACTGCTTGGTCATGCACTGTGTGAAGGGATTGCAAAGGAACCATGTCTCTGCTCTGCCCGACCTTCTCTCGGCCTGAATCACCTGCATTTACTCAGGAAGCTGCATGAACCTGTTGCACGCGCTGGTAATAATCCATTTAATACAGAACTAACTGTTCATTTATTTACATTTCAGAGGTTCAGACCTTGCCTTCAGTCCACATCACCACTTCCTGCAACACAGAATCTGACCAAGAGATCAGCCTCCTCTGTCTGGTCAAGGACTACCAGCCTGAGATCATCAGTCAGACATGGTCCACCAGCAGTGGGGACATCACCACTGGAATCACAAAGTACCCACCAGTGTTGGGACAAAACAGAAAGTACACAATGAGCAGCTTGCTGCGAGTCCCTGCGGCAGATTGGAACAGTAATAACGTCTACATCTGCAAGGCAGGAGACAAGCCGGACAACATGGTGACAACGGAGTTCCAGAAGCCACAACGTTAGTATGAGATTTTGTTGTCTATTTAAAGCTGACGATAAGACTGAAGTGGAAGCCTTTGTCGAACAATGCAGGAGGAAGCTAATTAATTATTTTGCTCATTCATTCTCCTCCTCTCAGCCAGAGTGCTGCTGCTCAAGGAAAAAGACAGAGAATTTATATGGAAGGAGATCATGTTGGGGGGGGGGGGGGGGGGGGGGGTGCACGGAGGAAGCATCTGCTCTTGATCTGCCTTGATCTGCCAACATTCTATCCACAGCTTTGTCTAATTCCTGCAGCTCTCTACCACCCAAACACCTCCCTCCAGACCAGCTGCTGTACACAGAGCCACACCTATTGTGCCCGTGCACAGTATGGAGATTGAAACCATCCTCACTCTTCCTGCACTTTCCCCTCAACCCTGCAGCCGACCCCTCACCAAGTGAAATCCAGTCTCCTTGTGGAAATGACATGAATCTGCTTCCACTCTCTCTTTTAACCACTGCCTTCCAATTCTGATCAAATCATTACTGTCATAACAAAGTAAGTTACTCTTGTCCATCTGACCTCCTTTCGCCACTTAACTTAAAGTTGTGTAGGAAGGAACTGCAGATACTGGTTTAAAGCGAAGGTGAAAGGGAAAAGAGAGATACAGATGGTGATTATGGAGAGATGTAGAACTACTAGACCAAGTGGACCCGTTGGGCGCAAGTCTCTCCTGCATTGGTGCAGCACCCTCTCCGCCCTAACCCCCCCTCTCCTCTCACCCCTCCACTCCCCCCCCCCTCCCCATACCCCTCTCCCCTCCCCCTCCCTCCACTCCCCTTCCCCAGCCCCTCCCCTCTCCTCCTCCCCCCCTCCCCCCTACCCCTCTCCCCTCACCCCTCACCCCCTCCCTCCACTCCCCTTCCCCAGCCCCTCCCCTCTCCCTCCCCTCCCCGCCCCACTCCCCCCTCAAACACCTCCCTCCCTCCATCCCCTCTCCCTCCCCTTCCCCTTCCTCTCCCCTCCCTTCCCCTCCACCCTCCCCCTCCCCCCAACTCCATCCCCCTCAACCCCTCTTATCCCCCTCCCTCCCTCCCTCCCCCCTCCACACATCCCTCCCTCCCCCCTCCACACATCCCTCCTCCCTCCCTCCCTAGGATATAAATTTAAACTTTAAAATGTCAATAACTTTAAAAATATAATACCGATTTCAATGAAACTTCTTCCATTAGCACCAAAGGGATGACGGTGAGTAAGGTGGGCCTAAAATTGTTGCGCTATCGTGTACTGTTTTGGCTGTAGTTCAGGAACAAACAAACACGCAAACGAGAGTTTTAGTATATAGATGATCAAAAGATAAGCAAAAAAGTAATGGTGATGAAGGAAACATGTCTTTATGTTAGCTGTGGGCTGGGTGAAAACGAGTTACAGACAAAGTTGAGGTTAAGGCAACTTAAAGTTGTAATTCCCAAACCTCCTGCCAGTAGAAACAGTTGTGTCTCATCTATTCCTGCTCACTGGAACCGGTGATGGCTGTGCTGTTCCTGTGTCTGCTCCAGTACACACTGAGATCACGGATGGTCTGTACGCCAGCCCCACTTACCCAGCTCCACTCTTATCACTGCAGAGTGGCCACACTGCTGGGGAAGCTTGGGTTCTAACCCAGCCTCCCAATCACAGCTCTGTCCAGCATCTCATTGTCGGACCCACCATATCAACACATCACCAGCATATCACCAGCATTGTGGGGAGGGCTGGTACTGGGGCACTTGTCCCAGACACTGGGAGAGTGGAGTCCTACACTGTGGATGAAGGAATCATGTAATAAATGATATTAAATATGTTACAGCTCCACAGCTCATCCCCTTTGTTCCATCCCCGGAGGTTATCCACAATCAAACAACTGCTGTCCTGGGCTGCATGATATCTGGATTCTCTCCTAACAATATTAAAGTTTCCTGGAAAAAAGCTGGAGCTGTGCAAGAAGGCATTGTTCTCCCGTCCACTCCGGGAAGTAACGGTGGATTTCAAACAGTTGCTTACCTGCTGTTGCGTGTGGAGGAATGGACCAACAAACAGGAATATACTTGTGAAGTGAGCCACGAACCTTCCGGCTTCAGGGAAAGGATCAACATGAGATATCAGGAGGGTGAGTGGTGTCTGTGAATTTACTTACAGTATTAAACAATCTTACTGACATTTCCACCAAATTCCAGTCCCTGAGATCAGTCCTGTTGAGCGATGTATTATTTTCAGATTTTGCTTTTGCAATTTATGCCAATGCCTTCCACCAGTAATTCTAACTCATTCTGCAGGACATGGAGAGAGGAAGGTCACCAGTGTGTTTATTCTCACTCCTCTAGTTGCCTTTGTGTGCAGTGGTAAGAAAAATGGGGCAGTGAATAAACCACAGGTCCCATCTGACATCTGGAGAAAATCTCTCTTCCCTTCTCACTGTCTTCTTTGTGTTAGTTTCTCCAAATCCATCCCTTTCCACTGTTTCCGGAGAATCTGTTCTGCAGAATACTTTTTCATTGAAATGTAGGTGCACTGGATTATTTTTGAACTAATCTCCACCCTCTTTAAAGTGTTGTCTGATCCTGGACAAAGAGAAGCAGTTGATCATGGTTGGCATAAACTCATGCTGATAAATACTGAGGACACAGACTGGGAATATGTGGATCTCCTTTTATTCACAAAATGCTGGAGTAACTCAGCAGGTCAGGCAGCATCTCAGGAGAGAAGGAATGGGTGATGTTTCGGGTCGAGACCCTTCTTCAGACTGATGTCAGGGGGGCTCCTGTGGATCTCCTGTGGATCTCCTGTTCTTCAACACAGGAGGGGAGGTGAAAATCTCTTAACACTTAAATCAATGAATCTTCCATTTCCAGGTGGAGAACGTCCCAACTATTCGAAGTGTATGCCGAAGTTCTTCTACCAGAGTAATCTCAATGTGACATTCTCAGATGGTTCTACCAGGCAGTATCATTGTTGGGGAGGAAAGTGTCAAATAAAGTAATTGGCTGCGTATGGAATTTGTCATTCTATTATTACAACCCATTGATAAGATTCAAATCCAACCCCTGGTATCCATTGGGATCAAAGTGTACCAGAGTGAGGACAAATACCCAATTCACGTTGCCACCCTCTCCCCTCCACTCGTTGCCTGTATACTCATTCATTTGTGGACATTGCTGCTTCACATCCCAGTGCCACTGACTAGATTCCTTCGTGCTCTGACTCCAGTCAGCAAGGACCACCCAGAGACCGCGAGGCAGGAGATGTTTAAGGTGAACTGTGTGAAATGTCAAAGTGGCTCAGTAAAAAATTGGGTGACCCTTAATAAAGGCAAACTGGTGAGGCAAGATCCAGGGCTCTTGAATCCAGAACCTGGGGCCACAGTTTAAGAATAAGGCATAGGCCATTGAGAACGTAGATGAGGAAAAACTTTTTCAGTCAGAGAGTTATAAATCTGTGGAATTCTCTGCCTCAGAAGGCAGTGGAGGCCAATTCACTGGATGCTTTCAAGAGAGAGCTCGATGGAGCTCTTAAAGATAGTGAAGTATGGGGAGAAGGTAGGAACAGGGTACTGATTGTGAATGATCAGCCATGATCACATTGAATGGCGATGCTGGCTCGAAGGGCCGAATGGCCTACTCCTGCACCTATTGTCTATTGGCTCTAATTGGTCTCCTGTCCTACACTGGCTTTGGATGAAAACTGTGGTTAGCACAAATTGCCAAAGATTTATTAAACCACCTCCTTCAGAAAGCAGTGGAGGTCGATTCTCTGGATGCTTTCAAGAGAGAGTTATAGTAGATTGAGCTCTTAAAGATAGCAGAGTCAAGAGATATGGGAAGAAGGCAGGAACGGGGTACTGATCGTGGATGATCAGCCACGATCACAGTTAATGACAGTGCTGGCTCAAAGGGCCAAATGGTCTACTCCTGCACCTATTGTCTATTGTCTCCCAAACACAGACCTCAGTCCAAGGGAGAAACTCAGGGAATGCAATGAATGTTGCAAGGAATGGACGTGGTTTGTTATAATCATCCAAGGATAAGCAATACAAAATGTCTCTTGTGGATGATACCAATATTTCACAGCATGGAGAGTAACCATACTCTGTCAGGTTTCATATGAAGCGATTTCCCCCCACACCGGGATGGTGGAACTACAAGACTGTCACTGATATGGGACGGGATTGACCATCTTGCAAAACCACATGTTCAACAATATCACATTGCAGATTAAAACAAGATTCACAAAGCAAGAACACTGTCCACTGTTAAACTAGGCTTACAAATTTCTGATGACACTGCAACAACTGTCATCCAGACGAATATCATGCACAGAACTATTTTTGAAAGGAATTTGCTCACCATTTTGCTTAAAGAAGGAGGGTTTGTGAAATAGACAACATCATACACTGACAAATGTCAGACAGACACAGTGTGTATGACCTCTGCTTTCTACGCAGCTGAAGGCTTTGACTCCCAGGCTCACTGAAAGTTTCAATTCTGATACAAACGCAATCAACCCTCCACAATAAGTGTTTGAGAGCACAAACACCTCATGTGGCCCAAAGTGACCGAGTGTGTAAACAGTGCACACACGCTGAGCTGAGTGGAACTAGACTTATGATGGTGTTTCAGAAGACACGTGGCAGTGCAGGTCAGGGGCAATGGATGAAGAATCATTCTCTTCCTCGCCCAGTGATTCTGTAGTGAAACGGGAAAGTACATCTAATGCAGAATTTCATCCCAATCTGCAGCAGGAGGGGACCTTGATACTTCTACGGATTTATGATTTGCTCTGCTGTTGCTGGATAGTCAGCCACTAATTTATTTCAGATAGTTGCTATCAATTACTGAAACGCCTCCAAGACTTCACTGGAGCACAGTCACACAAAACTGACATCAGCCTGTAGCCATTTTGCTACCGGTGTGGAGTTGTGTAGTGGCCAGAACAGATACAATGACATATTTCCTTCCGTGAAGTACAACAGTGAACTATCGACATGCTTCACCACCAACGGAAGCGTTTTACGTCAGAATGCATTAATAGAATTTAAATTCCCAGATCACGGGTTGGAATTTGAACTCATGTCACCAGATCGACAACTTCTGGATTCACATTTACCGTCACTCTTCATTTCAAGGAGGAGAGACGGGGAGATCTGCTGAGTGAGCTTTGGTGCTTGTGAGCAAGTGTGTGTAACATGACACAGCAAGTGATACAAAGGTGAAAGGAGTGCAGGCTTATGAGTGCCCAGGGTTGGAAGAATGCCACCTTTACTGAAGGTTGTGTGGGTGGTGAAGGTTTCAGAGATGGTGAGGGACATGGTCAGAGTAAGACTGGGATATCAGCATGTAACATTGTTAAACTGAGGGAATCCCAGGCTTGGCCCACAGGGAGAAAAGTTGCTTTTCTCATTCATGTTGCTCAGTATTACTAATTGATGCTGTAGGGGTTCCAAGCAAAGCATATATCAAATTGTGCCCCTGTAATGTACCAGCAGATCATGGTTCTGGGAAAGAGAGTCACATCCCTGTTGATGGGTCCTTTGATCTGTTTTTTCAGTCGAAATACCCAGCCTACTATTTAACACGAGTTTTTCTGCAATTCTATGTGCAATAAATTTAGCCAGTGACTACTTTGATCTGTCATTGATCAGTCTTTTATGTGATGACATAAAAATCTTAAAGTTTTTTTATAAGACACCTATTTGGATTTCTGCCCTGGCTTTCCATTAGTAACAGATGAGTATCAACTAAAATTCTGAAGTTTTCCATTTCTGATCCACAGAATTGTCCGTCTTGATTAAAAATCCTGGCATAAAAGAGATTTGGATCAACAAGACCGCTACGCTGGTGTGTACAGTGATCTGTACTGATTCGAGCCAGGTCCATGTCACCTGGAAGGTGGGAGGAAAGGAGAGAACTGAAGGAGTTGTGACCCGTACACCGAGCCGTGAAGGCACGCGAGACCCAGTTACCAGTGAACTCTGGACCAGTGTGGAAGAGTGGACCAGCGGGGTGGAGTTTGTGTGCTCCGCCCAACGATCTCCATCATCCTCACCAGTGTCAGCACGGACCCACCATAACAAAGGTGGGAAACAGACCAGTGATTAAATGGCAATGAGAGAGAGAGGGTACAGAGAGGGTTTACAAGGATGTTGCCAGGGCTACAAGGTCTGAGCTATAGTGAGAGGTTGAGTGGGCTGGGACTCTTCATTAGAGCGTAGGAGGATGAGGGAATATATTTTTGACGTGTGTAAAATCATGAGAGGAATAGATCGGGGAGATGCACAGTGTCTCTTGCCCAGAGTAGGTGAATTGAGTACCAGAGAACATACATTTAAGGTGAAGGGGAAACGATTTTATAGCAATCTGAGGGGTAACATTGTCACACAAAGGGTATTGGATGTATGAAACAAGCTGCCAGAGGAGGTAGTTGAGGCAGAGACTATCCTAACATTTATAAAGTTAAACAAGTACATGGATAGGACAGGTTTGGAGGGATATGGACCAAACACGGGCAGGTGGGACTAGTTTAGATGGGACATGTTGGCCGGGGTGGGCAAGTTGGGCTGAAGGGCCTGTTTCAACACCGTATCACTTTATGACTCTATGAGAGAGTTTAACATTTATTTTCCTCTGTTCCAGTTGAGCCAAAAAAACCTGAAGTCAGACTGCTGCTTCCAGCACACGAAGAGACCAAGCATAGCCACAAGGTCACCCTTGAGTGTGTGGTCTCTGGATTCTACCCAGACCTCATAAACGTCACTTGGAAGAAAGACGGCGCCCTGATCTCCATCAACACCAGCGCTACACCGACTGCTCTGGAGCAGGGCGGCACTTTCAGTGCCAGGTATTTCCTGACCGTGAGTACAGAGGATTGGAAGTCAGGCTCACGCTTCAATTGTACAGTGCATCATCACGCCTCCAACACCATCCTCACGAAGGACGTGAAGAACAGCCAAGGTAGGCTCCTGGGTTTCACCTCACTCTCCACATTGTTTCGTGTGTGCTGTAAACTGTGCCACACATGGGCAACACTGTAACATGGTGCAGTCCTGCTGTGGGCTTGTAAGTGAGTCTGGCCACAGAAATAATTGTATCTTTGACATTGCTTTAGTAACTTGAGGGCAATCCACACCAGTTGACAGGCCAGACATGGTGGAGATCCACGATACTCTTCTTCCAAACGGGCTTTCCCTCTGCCTTTGTACTTAATGTGAGTGAGTGCCTCAGCTGTGACAGAATGTCCATCAGAGCAGCTCTCTCCCCGCCCCAGCGTGGCAATGTGTAGCAGTCTCTGCAGGCCAGCTGCAACACACAACATTCTGACAAAGCAGCAGCAGAGTTTAGTTACACCTCATGGATACAAACTGCATTTAAACAGTTGTGACTAAATGAAAGGACACAAAGTCGAGACCCTTCTTCATTCCACTTGTGACTAAATCAAATATTGCCGGTACTTACATTTTATAATATAAATTGAAGAACTTTCCGCTGACTGGTTAGCACGCAACAAAAACTTTACACTGTACCTCGGTGCACGTGACAATAAACTAAACTGAATTGAACATTTTGACCTCGAACATTAGCTCTATTTGCCTCTCCACAGAGGGTATTTTCTGCATTTGATTCAGTAAATAGCTGGTTAAAGGTTTGGTGATCACAAAACTGTCAAATAATGTCATAATCATAATCATAATCGTAATTTATTAACCAAGTATGTTTTGCACCATACGAGGAATTTGATTTGCCATACAGTCATACCGAAAAAGCAACATGACACACAAAATACATAAAAGTTTGACATAAACATCCACCACAGCGGCTCCTCCACATTACCCCCTGTGATGGAAGGCAATAAAGTCTTATCTTCGTTCCTCCTTCCCTCCCGCGGTCGGGGAAGTCGAACCATCCGCAGCCGGTGATCGAGCTCCCACGTCGGGGCAGTCTAGGCTCCCACATCGGGACGGTCAAAACTCCTGTGGCTTGGAGTTCCCCAAATCGGTCCCTAACCAGGGACCGTGAGCTTCACGATGTTAAAGTCCGCAGCTCCCGCAGGTTGGAGCACCAAAGGCCGACCCCTGGCAAAGGCATCGCCTGCTCCAAGATGTTAAAGTCCGCAGGCTCTGCGGTTTTGCAGCTCTAGAAGTCCCAAACAAGAGGCTGCCAACTCCACGATGTCAGGCCGCAGTGCGGACGGAGATACCACACGGAAAAAGTCGAGGAAAGAGATAAAAATAGTTTCCCCCACCCCCACAAATACAAACACTAAAGATAAGCTAAAACATACATTTTACAACAAACTAAAAACACAAAGAATGCAAAAGATGAAGACAGACAGTTGGCGAGGCAGCCATCGTGCGGCGATCCCCTGGTGGTCAACCTGTCCATTCACATTGTTCGGCAGGGTTTCCTTGTGGGATCAATAGGAAGCTTCATTCCTTCACCACTGTAGACAAATCTCTCTGATGTTGATGGACCGCCATATCATTTGGTGGAGATGAGCACGAAATGTTGGTGTTTCAGTGACAAGCTGCTCCATCAGGGAACGGTGACATGATAATTGTGATTTCTCCCAGATGAATGTCCAGATACCCGCCCCTCGGTCACTTTAAGCAAACCTTCCTTCGAAGAGATCTGGATGAACAAGACAGCCACCATTCTGTGTAAGGTGGTTCACAGTGATTTAGAGGGATTCAGGGTAAACTGGCAAGTGAATGGAATGAAGAGAGAAGACGGGGTAACACCTCTGGGTGAAGAGAGGATCGGAGGTGCAGACACCATCACCAGCGGACTGACGGTCCCCGCTGCAGAGTGGGAGAATGGGACTCTGTACACATGTGTGGTGGAGGACAAGAGTTTGCCAACGCCGGAGAGGAAATCCATCAAGAAGCAGACAGGTACGTGTGGACAGAGGTTGGTGCGAATCTAATCTGAGCAAATGGACTGATTTATCACATCCAGCATAGAAAATAATTGCAGGAGCAGGCCATTCGGCCCTTCGATCCTGCACGCACATTCAATATGAGCACGGCTGATCATCCATATTCAGTACTCGCTTCCTGCATTCTCTCCATATCCCTTGATCTCTTTACCCCAAGAACTGTATCCAACTCATTCTTGCATTTCATTCACTGGATGAATTTAAAAAATAGTTAGATAGAGCTCTAGGGGCTAGCAGAGTCAAGGGATATAGGGAGAAGGCAGACACCGGTTACTGATTGTGGATGATCAGCCATGATTACAATGAATGGCGGTGCTGGCTCGAAGGGCCAAATGGCCTCCTCCTGCACCTATTTTCTATGTTTCTATATATTTAATAATTGGGCTTCAGTGCTGTCTGTGGCAGAGAATGCCCAGGTTCACCACTGTCTGGGTGAAGACATTTCTCCCCCTCTCACACCTACACAGCTTCACCCCAGACTGTCATCTCCTGGTCTGGATTCCCCAATATCTGAAACATGCTTCCTACGCCTCATCTGTCCAATCCAGTTAAGAATTCAATAGTTTCTATCAGATTCCTTTGGATTTTTCTGAACTCCAGTGGATATCTAATGGATATTAGGGTGGACTTACAGATGGTCAGAGAGTGTGAGGGACTAAAAGAAGACTAAGCTCTCCTGACCAACCACATCACTAAAATCCCAAGTGACCACGACACCGTCGCTCAAAACCACACTGGTTCCCACAGCGTGAGCTGCTTTGATAGAGTCGAGGGAGAGGGATTTGCACCTTTCACAAGCCGAGGTGCAGACTGAGTCAGGACTGGAAGGGCAGGGAGCTTAAGGCACAGACCAAAGTCCAGCAGATCATTTAAGCAGAAGGGAAGATGGAACAGACAGCACAGGACGAGGCAGGTCCAAGGACTGAGTTCCACTTTCTATAGAGTCTCTGCATTCAATGGTTCCTGTTGATGAACGAACAAATTTAAACTCACTGGAAGCTCTAGTTCAGTTTAGTTTCGAGATACAGTGCAGTAACAGGCCCTTTGGCCCACCAAGCCCGCGCCGACCAGCGATCCCACGCAGTCACGTACAAACTCCAAACAGACAGCACCCATAGTCGGGATCGAACCCCTGGTCTCTGGTGTTGTAAGGCAGCAATTCTACCGCTGCGCCACCAGGCAACTCTGTAAAATGTACCAGAGGCATGATTCTATTCCACACATCACTACAATGAGCAGAAAGGAAAAGCCTTTAGTTTCTGGTGAACTGAGGTCCCTCTGGATGTAAACGTTGTCCATGTCAGTATAAGATTAGAATGTGTTGGGGAAGTACAGAATTACCGACAGATTCAGTCTAACTCAGGTTCTCTCTGTTCCCAGATGGAGTTGTGACTCGTCCTCAAGTCTACCTTCTACCCCCTTCGTTGGATGAGGTGGAGACGGATGAGACGGCCACCTTGACGTGCCTGGTCACCAAATTCTCTCCAGAAGACATCTATGTGGCCTGGATGGCCAACGACACCCTTCTGAAGACAGGGATCGTGAACCAGCCCGTGACCAAGGACACCAGAAATAGGTGGAACACCATGACCAGTCAGTTGAAGGTTTCTCCAGAGGAGTGGAACAGCGGCACCACGTTCTCCTGTGTGGTGGGACATGGGTCCATCACAACCAGCCTGTTCAGAAGCATCAATAAATCTCACAGCAAACCCACTCTGGTCAATGTCTCACTTGTTCTGACTGATAGCTTTAAATCTTGTGTATAACACCCCATGATTCATTTATAAAACACTTGTTTTGTTCATTTCTGGATTATTAACTGACCCAGAGGATGATGGGTTAGCTCCCTAATACTTCATCAAAATGTGAACCTTTGTAAATCATTTTTTTTTAAATCCGACACAAGAATCAAATTTTGCCACAGTCATAATTCACCACAAATGTCTGAGCTTCTGGATACTTTTACAGAACTTTTCTGCCATGTTTGATCAGATTTCAACCCTGTGTGGGATCACATGAGGTATTAAATCTATGTATGTGTCAATGTACCAATACAAGTTCAATAAATGTGATGTGAAAAAGGTTTTATGTGCGTGTTCCTGACTGGTGTGTTTTGGGTGGCAGTACATGAGTAACTTGGGATGTGAGGTGTGCACATTCTAGGAGAAGCACAGCAGCTTTCATGAGGTGACATTGCTCACCACTGAGCCACACATGATATCTGTGTCTAACCTGGGGGATGGTTATTTGAGGAGTCTCTGTTCACAGTCACTGTGCTGCTGCTCACTGGGTGGGTGTGCACGGATGATGTTAAATAAAAGAGACATCTATCTCATCATTGGTAACTGTTCTATTCCAATGGTACAAGTAAACATCTGCTTGTCAGTGCTTAAAGTAAATCTGTTCTTGAATCTGCTGGTATGTGCTTTCAAACTTCTGTATCTTCTGGAGAGGGGAGAAGAGAGAATGACTGGGATGTGAGGGTTCCTTGATGATGTTGGCTGCTTCCCCGAGGCAGCGTGAAGTGTCGATGGTGGAAGGAGTAAAAGTCTACGGTGGGGGATGCACTGCCCATTGAGTGGGCCGAGGGCTGTTTAGTTTGGGTTAGTTTAGTTTGGTTTAATTGTCACGTAGACCGAGGTACAGTGAAAATGCTCTTTGTTGCGTGCTAATCATTCAGCGGAAAGACTATATGATTACAATCAAGCCATCCACAGTATACAGATACATGACAAAGAGAATAACGTTTTGTGCAAGGTAATGTCCGAGCGTCTCCAGTGAGGTAGATGGTAGCTCAGGGCTAGTTGGTGAGGGGATGGTTCAGTTGCTTGATAACAGCTGGGAAGAAACTGTCCCTGAATGTGGAGGTGTGCGTTTTCACACTTCTATATCTTTTGCCTGATGGGATAGGATATAAGAGGGAGTGGCCAGGGTGCGACTCGTCCTTGGTTATGCTGCTGGCCTTGCCGAGGCAGCGTGAGGTATAAATGGAGTCAGTTTGTTTGTGTGATGGGCTGGGCTGCAACCACAATTCGCTGCAATTTCTTGGATGGAGCTGTTCCCAAACCGTGCTGTGATGCATCCTGATAAAATGCTTTCTATGGTGCATGGTGCACTAAAATTGAATACCAATAAAGAATTGAATAGCATGTAGTTTTATTTGTATTAGTGTTATTGTATTTGTATAAGTGTTGTGGAGAATGTATTGTGTTTGATTATAAGAAATTAGAGTGTGCGCATAATTTCAAGGGTCAAACTCTGTATAAATGTTGAGTGGAATTTCAGAGCAGTAGGTAACTGGGACTGTGCTGCTCTCCTTGTGCACAAGTCAATCTAGTGAGTCTGGAAAATGAATGCAAGTCGTCAGAGTCCAGTTGATCAACGACGACAACACCAGACCTTGTCCGGTTTGTAAGCTTTCTATTTCTCATCTGCAGAATTGTCTGTCTTTATCCAAAATCCCTCCACTGAAGAGATTTGGATCAACAAGACCGCTACTGTGGTGTGCATGGTAGTGGGTGCTGATCTGAGCCAAGTCCAAATCTACTGGCAAGTGAGCGGAAGGGAGAGAACTACAGGGGCTGTGACCTACCAACAGAGAGGGGAAAGGACCCAAGACAGAGTGATCAGTAAACTCCGGACCAGTGTGGAGGAGTGGACCAGTGGGGTGGAGGTCGTGTGCTCTGCCCAACGATCTCCATCATCATCACCAGTGTCCGCACGGACAGAAAGTGCCAAAGGTGGGCAAGAGATCAGCAAAGATATGGCCAACATTAGTTACCATGAGCAAGGGAGTTTAACATCTACTTTGCTCCTCTGTTCCAGTTGAGACTAAAAGTCCCAAGGTCAGACTGCTGCCTCCAGCTCACCAAGAGACCAAGCGTGACAACGCAGCCCCCCTCGAGTGTGTGCTCTCTGGTTTCTACCCGGACCTCATTAACGTCACTTGGGAGAAAGACGGAGCCCCGATCTCCGCCAGCACCAGCACCACACCGACTGCTCTGGAGCAGGGGGGGACTTTCAGTGCCAGCCACTTCCTGACTGTGAGTTCAGAGGATTGGAAGAAAGGCTCAGTCTTCAGCTGTACAGTGTCTCATCCCCCCTCGAACACCAGTATCAGCCGGAAAGTGAAAAGCTTTCAAGGTAAAATGCTGGGATTCACTCGAATGATCACATCTTTTGCAAAATAGGGCGCAGCAAGTTTAGCACTGTAGGACAGTGTTGCAGTGTGTGTGTGTGTGTGTGTGATAACCAAGAGGCCAAGACTAGGACACAACGCAATTTACTTGTGTGATTTCATAACTTCAGCTTCTTCCAAAACACCTCGGCAGCCAGGCCAGTGAAGACCAAGCCTGCTGTTCTTCAAAATTAGTGTCACAGGGTCAGTCCACTCATTGTTGTAGGTCCCCTGTGTGTGGCATCTCATTTAGCCAACCAGTTGTCTTCTGTAAATTTGAAGAGTGGGGTCGAGTATTTGTATTTGTACAATTGTTTGTTCACACTGGAAAAGAGGTCCATCAGAAAGTCCATTGTGTGGATGGAGCTCGGTACAATCATGTTGGCATTGGAGTGATCATGGAGTCATAGATTTATACAGCACGGTAACAGGCCCTTCGGCTCAGCTTGCCTGTGCCAACCAAGGTGCCCGATCTACACTCGTCCCATCTGCCCATGTTTGGCCCAAATCACTAATCATCTCAAGTTCATAAGTGATAGGAGCAGAATTAGGCCATTTGGCCCATCAGGTCTACTCTGCCATTCAATCATGGCTGATCTATCTCTCCTTCCCAACCCCATTCTGCTGCCTTCCCCCCTTAACCCGTGACGCCCACACTGATCAAGAATCTATCAATCACTGCTCTAAAAATATCTCCTGACTTGGCCTCCACAGCCTTCTGTGGCAATGAATTCCACAGATTCACCACCCTCTGACTAAAGAAATTCCTCCTCATCTCCTTCCTAAAGGTTCGTCCTTTAGTTCTGAGGCTATGGTCTTAGACTCTCGCACAAGTGGAAACACCCTCTCCACATCCATTCTATCTAGGCCTTCTTTCACTGTTCGTCCTATCCATGTACCTGTCCAAATAACTTTTTAACATTGTTATAGTTTCTGCCTCAACTACCTCCTCCTGCAGCACACTCCATGTACCCAGTGCCCTCTGTGTGAAAAATTTACCCCTCAGATTACCATTAAATCTGTCCCCCCCCCCCCTCACCTTTTAAACCCATGTCCAATGGTTCTTGATTCCCCTACTCTGGGTGAATGTGCCTGTGCATCTGTGTGTCTCACCAGCTCCTGCATTCTGTCAAATTATGGTTATCTCCTCTTTTAGACTATAGACAATAGGTGCAGGAGTAGGCCATTCGGCCCTTCGAGCCAACACCACCATTCAATGTGATCATGGCTGATCATTCTCAATCAGTACCCTGTTCCTGCCTTCTCCCCATACCCCCTGACTCCGCTGTCCTTAAGAGCTCTATCTTGCTCTCTCTTGAATGCATTCAGAGAATTGGCCTCCACTGCCTTTCATATTGGGCCGATAGTAACAAGACCAGGTTGTGGTTAGTTGAGCAGTTGGTATTCTTGAGGAAAGGGAATGTCTCTCCAGAAAGTTACTGCTACTCAGTGTCGCGTGCAGACTGCTGTTCCAGGGTTCACAGTGTGAACTGGGTTGTGACTGTAACATTCTGCACAACTCCCAACACACTGTTTGTTTAGTTTAGTTTAGAGATACAGCGCTGAAACAGGCCCTTCGGCTCATCGGGTCCACACCGACCAGCGATCTCTGCACACTAACACCATCCTACATAAACTATTGACAACTTACAATTTTAACGAAGCCAATTAACCTACAAACCTCTATGACTTTGGAGTGTGGGAGGATACTGATGGACAGGGAAGGATTTGTGATCATCTTTGTGAATGGTTCTGGTTCTGGTTGATTACTGCGCAAACACTTCATAAGTGGTTATCTCGCGCAGGTTGCATGTGATCAACTCATTCAGAAAGTGGAAAGATACAGAAAGAAGGGCCAGTGATGAGCTTTGCCTGTGGCAATGTGTTCAGCTCAATGTGTGTGGACCATACCCAAAGAGGAGATACTGGCTCACAGGGAGGGTTGAACAGACCTGGACTCGCCAGGATAAATTACAAAGTGAAATGATGCTGAATAAGTTGTAATTTAGAAGGCTAAAGGAAGATCTGTTCAATGTTTTCACAAAGTTAATGGGAGCTAACAGAATAGATTATCCTCAGATGATGCACACCTCCACATTCAGGGACAGTTTCTTCCCAGCTGTTATCAGGCAACTGAATCATCCAACCACATCCAGAGAACAGTCCTGAACTACTATCTACCTCATTGGTGACCCTCGGACTATCTTTGATCGGACTTTACTGGCTTTACCTTGCACTAAACGATATTCCCTTATCATGTATGTATACACAGTAAATGACTCATTTATACAAGTGTTTTGTCTTTCCGCTGACTGGTTCGCACGCAACAAAAGCTTTTCACTGTACCTCAGTGTACGTGACAATGAACTAAACTAACTAACTAGATGAGGAGGGATTATTTTTTAGTTATGTACAGTGCTCCCTGGGTTACAAATGATCCACCTGATTTGTGGAAATCCAACTTTATACAAAGTACACGGTCTAGATGTTAGAGGCAGCCATGTGTTCCTGTTGTCATCATTTAATTCAGACAGTGTTGATCTGTTGATCCTCAGAGCAAACTAACTGTCTCACCTTCCCATTTGTTTTGCAGCCGGCACAGACTTGACGGGAGAGGAAGGAAAGGAGGAACTGGGGGACTTGGATGGAGATGACAATGTGCTTACAGTTGCTGCCTTCGCCATTCTGTTCATTATCAGTTTCCTCTACAGTACCTTCGTCACGGTTGTCAAGGTAACAATGACCAAGGACAGAGATACTTTGTGACCCCCACACTTTTACCGTCCATTCCTCACCACACTGTGTTCTCTACTCTGGAATCCTCACCACACCAGTCAACAGATGATGCAGTCTGGGACCCTTCACATCCTCCTGCACTTTGAACCTTTCCTCTTTACTCCTGTCCTCTGGGACTTGGTACAGCAAACATTCATGGAATGTTGGGTATTTGGGGCAATGACGCTGGGCTCAAACAAGGAAATCAAACAAATGTATTCATGTAAAATGTTGGGTGGCACGGTGGCGCAGCTGTAGAGATGCTGTCTCACAGCGCCAGAGACACGGGTTTGATCCTGACTACGGGTGCTGTCTGTACGGAGTTTGTACGTTCTCCCCATGATTTGCGTGGGTTTTCTCCGAGATCTTCGGTTTCCTCCCAAACTCCAAAGATGTACAGGTTTGTAGGTTAATTGGCTTGGTGTAAATGTAAAAAAATTATCTCTCAGGTGGTGTTAATGTGCAGGGTCGGTCTCGGTGGGCTGAAGGGCCTGTTTCCATGCTGGATCACTAAACTACAACTAACAGGGTACTCAGTATCTGAAACCTGAGCCCAAGTATGGGAACTCTCTTAAGCCCACAACTGGTATTCAGACTGTGTATCCCTTAGAGTTGACCTCAGCCACTAATGAAAGACCACCTGTCCATGAGGGTCCATCTCATACAACATGCACAGACCACCAATCCTCGAGGGTCCTAGAAAAGGTGCAGACCCTCTGTCCATGAGGGTCCATCTCTGAGGTTAAGGACAGACTGTCTGTTATTTAGTTGCCTGTCGCTACAGATCACCATCTGTGCTGCACCTTGCCACACACAACATCTGACTTTCCCATGTATGTTACAGGTGCAGCGATGACCGGCCGCCACACACGCCACATTCACACAAGAGATCGCCATGCTGCTGCTGACGTTGGCAAATGGAGTCTCGCTCTCATTCACTCACTCGGCAATCCGAGGCTACTGCACTGCAAACGCTCATTTCAGGATATAAACTTGGAAATGCACTGGGGATGCTGGGGATGAAACAGGTTGGGCCTGAGAGGGGGGGGGGGGGGGACAGGAGAGGACATTACAGTGGGAAAATGTATGAGACACTGGAGTGGGTGGCATTGAGGAGTGGGAGAGGAAGGCAGGATTAATGTTTGGGAAATGGGAGCAGGGGATGGGAATGTGATGAGTGAAGGAGAAGAGGGGAGTGTGGGAGGGGGAGGGATGCACTGATATTGTGGAGAAAGAAGGGGGCAGGGGGAGGGGAGAAGGAACATGAAGCAATGTGGTGCTTGGGGACTTGCTAAATCATTGTTGTAAATCAGATGTTGTTTAACTCATTTTCTGCAGCTTATTTTTATTTTTTTCTGCTGAAGTGCATGTTTTCATTTGAAATTAGATACATAAATAAAAGAAAATAACAAGAACATGAAATGTTTGGAGTTGATAAGACTGAGGGCAGCAATCTGCCCATCACAATTCACTCATCACTGTGGGGACTTCAGCTCAGTGCACCAAATACACCAGATACTGGGCTGCCTCAGAAGGCAGTGGAGGCCAATTCTCTGGATGCTTTCGGGAGAGAGTTAGATAGAGTTCTTAATGATGTGGAGTCAGGGGGTATGGGGAGAGGGCAGGAACGGGGTACTGATTGTGAATGATCACCCATGATCACATTGAATGGCGGTGCTGGCTCGAAGGGCCGGATGGCCGACTCCTGCACCTATTCTCTATTGCCTATTGTAAAACACATCAGGAGAGGAATACGTGGACAGGTTCAGAATAGGATACAACAGGTACTGAGGAATCAACACCAGCACCTGATCCAAATGGCGTAGGTCCGAGGGCCAGACATTGCAGGAAAGCACAGGGGGCCAGGTATTGCAGGAACAGACCCCAGGGAAAAGACAATTTGTATATGACCAGACAATGGTAGGGCTGCGGGGAGTGTTGTTGAGCAGAGGGATCCAGGAGTGCAGGTGCATGGTTCCTTGAAGGTGGAGTCGCATGTAGATAGGGTGGTCAAAAAAGCTTTTGCCACATTGGCCTTCATCAGTCAGAGTATTGAGTATAGAAGTTGGGAGGTCTTGTAGTTTGAAAGACGTTGATGGGACCACATTTAGAGTTTGTGTCCGGTTCTGGGCACAATGTTGTAGGAAAGATGTCAACAAGCTGGAAAGGCTACAGAGAAGATTTATGAGTATGTTGTCAGGATACCAGGGTCTGCTATATGGAGAGATTGAGTAGGCTGGGGCTCTATTGCTTGGAGCGCAGGAGGATGAAGTGTGATCTTATAGAGGTGTACAAAATCATGGGATGAACAGATCAGGTAGATACACAGTCTCTTGCCAAGAGCAAGGGAATTGAGGACCAGAAGACATAGGTTTAACATGAAGGGGAAAAGATTTAATAGGAATCTGAGGGGTATGTTTTTCACACAAAGGGTGGTGGGTGTATGGAACAAGCTGCCAGAGGAGGTAGTTGAGGCAGGGACTATCCCATTATTTAAGAGACAGTTGGACAGGTACATGGATAGGACAGGGTTGGAGGGATATGGGCCAAACAGGCAAGTGGAACTAATGTAGATGGGACACAAAATGCTGGAGTAATTCAGCGGGTCGGGCAGCAACCCGCTGAGTTACTCCAGCATTTTG
The DNA here is from genome assembly GCF_053455715.1 of Rhinoraja longicauda. Classification (NCBI taxonomy): domain Eukaryota; kingdom Metazoa; phylum Chordata; class Chondrichthyes; order Rajiformes; family Arhynchobatidae; genus Rhinoraja; species Rhinoraja longicauda. The sequence continues at coordinate 2,994,497 of NC_135968.1, forward strand.
TGTCTACCGTCGATTTAAACCAGCATCTGTGGTTTTTATTTCCTACTAATGTAGATGGGACATGGAAACAATTCATGAAATCAATATTCATACCACTAGGTTGTAAGCTGTCCAAGCGAAATATGAGATGCTGTTCCTCCAATTTGCGTTTAGTCTCACTTTGACAGTGCAGGAGGCCCAGGACAGAAATGTCAGTGTGGGAATGGAAAGGGGAATTAAAGTGTTTGGCAACCGAGAGATCAGGTAGGTCCAGGCGGACTGAGCGAAGGTGTTCAGCGAAACGATCGCCGAGTCTTCGTTTGGTCTCGCTGATGTATAAGAGTCCACACCTTGAACAGTGGATACAGTAGATGAGGTTGGAGGAGGTGCAAGTGAAGTGAACCAGCATTTATTTCCTGGCCCCAACCACTTTTGAACTGTGTGTTTCCCTGGGCCATTTCAGTGCAGATAAGGGTCAGCTACTTTACTGGGGGCCTGGAGTCATATAAAGACCAGAGCAGGTGAAGTCAACAGATGCTCTTCCCCAAAGCTGAAGTCATGGGTTTAGACATTTCCCAATGTCACAGCAACAGACACAGGCCTTTAATTGCACAGATTTAATGAACTAACTTTAAACTCCTCACCACCGTGGTATGATGGGAACACATTCTCCAGATCACAGACCCAACTTCTGAATTACATCATTCACTGAAACATTGTGCCAGTGTATCCCTACAGAACCACAATACAGAGAGGCCAACAATACAGACGTGTTAATACTACAGAGCATACCCATCCCACTCACACTGCCTTTGCACAACACCTTCATTCAATCTACCTCCTTGTACTCTCTCTTTCTCTCTCCTGCTCCATAGACTGACATTCCCAATGATTCCTCTGCTTTCCACTTTATCACACACTGAAACAGTCTGCCTTTTGCACTCAATTATACATCTTTCCCTTTCCTCTCTCTGTCTATCTCTCTGTGTCTGTCTGTCTCTCTGTCTGTCTGTCTCTCACTGTCTCACTTTCTCTCACTCTGTCTCTGTTTGTCTGTTTTTCTGTCTGTCTCACTCTTTCACTCTCTCTCTGTGTCGCAGTCTTTGTCTCTCTCTCTCTGTCTCTCAACAAGATGACATCTTCCATGTTCCCCAGCAGCATGGTGACAGCAGCCAACAGACAGCATCTGTTGCTGAGCACCCACACTCCCTCCCACCCTCACATTTCGACCATCTATAAAGACAGGATGTTGGAACAAACGAGGGCCTTACCACGCCACTGGCCTCTGCTCGCTCCAACACTGGCCTCCCACTCCTTCGATTGCTCCAGAAGTGCTGCCACTCCTCCAGTATATTTCGCACACTTCGCTGCTTGCAACAACGGCCGTGACTTCTGCTTCCTGTTGTGAGTCTCTGCTTCTCCCCTCTCAGCCAATGGCTAGAAAAATGTGCAGGAAGGAAATGTAGACTGCAGAACTGCAGTCTATCTGATTTACCCCGAAGCTAGACACAAAATGCTGGAGTAACTCAGCCGGACAGGCAGCAGGTGGAGCTGCTGCCTCATGGATTCAGGGACCATCCTGACCTCAGGTGCTGTCTGTGAAGCTTGCACGTTCTCCCCATGACCGCATGAGCTTTGTCCAGGTGCTCTGGTTTCCTCCCACATCCCAAAGACATACGGGTTTGTAGGTTAGTTAACACGTTAACTAGGTTATCCCACTTTCTTATCTATTCCCTAAACACCAGGGTAATGGTCAGCGTGGACTTGGTGGGCAGAAGGGCCTGTTTCCGCACAATGGGGAATTAGGGGAGGGCACCAGTAAATGGGGAATTAGGGGAGGGCACCAGTAAATGGGGAATTAGGGGAGGGCACCAGTAAATGGGGAATTAGTGGAGGGTGTTGGAGTTGTAGTTCGTGCCCTATGAACAGAATAGTCAGACAACCAAATTCGTTTAACCTCTTTATTCTACTCACCCAGGTGGGAGAGAGTCTAGAAACCGAAGCGTTTAGAAACGCTCAGGAAGCTAGTGTAGTCTCTCTCTCCGAAAGCTAGCATTTACACACCTTTTATACCCTAAATACATGTGCCAGTATTTTCCCATCACTGCCTTATATGGCAAGTTTACAATGCCCTATAAATCTTTATGTGTCTTTCGGGACCTCCGTGTCTGTCGTGTCCATTCTCTTCTTTCTTGGGAACAAAGGGCAGTCCATATGGCAAGATATTCTTCTTAACACTTCAAAGCTTTGAGGCCAGTTGCTGATATCAGAGGATACGATCAGCCATAAACCGCGCTTCCATGCTGACAACAGGATGCCCCAGGAATAATCCGAGCTGGAGCTTTTACACTCCTGCAATAAAACCCACGTTGCTGCATTCGTAATGTTAGCCCTTACATTCCCCTCTTTGATTATGCTATAATCACACTTTTAAAGTGGCCGATTGACAAATAACATGGACCGAAGCAATAACAGATTTAACAGAATCACAACAATTAACACAATGATACTGCCATAATGGAGAATCGGCCTCCACAAATATCCTAAAACAAACCAATCCCATCCTGAAGCATTAATTCGATCTTGGGCTAAATCTGGCCCTATTTTCCTAGTTAAGTCAAGTCAATTTTATTTGTATAGCACATTTAAAACAACCCACATTGACCAAAGTGCTGTACATCAGTTCAGGTACTAAGAACGAACATACAATAGCACACAAACATAACAGCACATACATAAACAGTTCACAGCACCCCCTCAGAGGGCTCAAACGCTAAATGCTCTTTCTATAATCTCCTTCACATGCCCCGCGATATTGGTGATATTAGAGGATACATCTGGTACAAATGTACAACATTCCTGCCCTATCATAGCACAGGTGCTCCCTTTCTCGGCTAGCAGGAAATCTAGGGCCATACGATTCTGGAGAGCAACAAGATGCAGGGCCACCATTTCAGTTGTTAGCTGGCCTATTTGTTCCTGAGTCTCGTACAGTCCATCATCGGTACAATTTGCTAATTGTTCCAGGGCACTAGCTAAGTTTCAAATTTCAGTTCCCGCCCGAGCGGTTCCCCATCTCGGGAATATTATCCACAAAAAAACTCTCAACTCCGATACAGCTCGTTCAGAGCGCCACTCTGGATGCTGTAGAGGATGATTTATAATTCGTAAATGTGGGATTACAAAAGCTAGATAACAGCACCCCGTCCAGGTCTCATAAGTTCCCTGATCATACCGTGGCGAAAGTCCTGGTAATCAGACATATGCCCAGCTCCCACATATTAAGTAAGTCCCATTAAGAGGTCTTGGGGGAACTGCAGTACTGATATGGTTGCATGTGCTGAATCCCACAGACAGGCTAACTTCATTTGGTCTAGATCCCATTCTACAGAAACAAGTTGTATTTATTGGTGTTTCTGGAGAGTCATGAGGAGAATTAACTTGTATCCGGGGCCAATTCTCCTGTGTTTGATTAAGATAGGGTCTCAAGGACCACCCATTAAAACACTGACATCCACAGTCATCTGATTGGTTGTCATAATCCGTACACCAATTATTGGGGCCAGGGCTCTGTGAGTGATTCAAAAAGAACCCGACAGATCTGAATTCACTCGGAGTGAAGGGGACCGGGTAAAGAGGCATCATGCATTTCCCATGTGTTGGAACCTGGAGCGCACACCCAACAGGCAGACCGTTCCACCTGTGAAGCATATGTCTGACATAAAGAGAGGAAACGATTGGTTCGCCAGGGACCCGAGGTTCGTCCTTCTATCTGACTACCGAGGGTCAATATAATCCACTATCCCATCTTAGCCTCATGTTGTCCCGTGGTTTCTGGGCGTCTCGGACCTGAGAATGCTAGGCTGATAAAGATTGGGTTAATAATTTCATATATTCAATTAAACGCTCATCTAGGTCGTACAGTTCATGGAGGTTGATGCACCCCTCTCCCTCCATCCCCCAAGGGGTTCGGAGTGGTTTCCCGTATAATACCTCAGCTGGAGTTAAACCTGTGGTAGAGTGAGGGGTTATACGCATAGAAGTTTTCTAAATATGGTCCTCAGACATTGAATAAATGAAAAGCAAAATACCTCCTCATACCCCCCCCTCCTTTAAATATCTTATGTACCCACTGACCCAAGTAAATAGGTTTCAAAGGCTAATTTATCAACTAAGCTAGCACAAAATGGGAAGGGTCCACAATTCCAGCACAATTGTAATCTTCAATTCATTCTCAAATATTTAATTCATCCAGTTAAAAAACAAATGTTGAAATGTGAAGCCAAAGGTACAGATCCCAGTTCGTTTAGACCATCTACACTAGTCCAGCAGTCTTGTGCTCAAATTTCCTTTTTTGTTATATCCCTGTATGAAGGGGTACCTCAATGAGAAATGCTGAATTATTGCATGCACATCCTGAACACGTGGAACAGCCAGAATACTGGAGGTGTGTTGAACAGCTGCTATCAACCGTTTTTGTTCCTGCAAAAACTGGCATTCATAATCCTTGGGTGACAACATCAACTCTGTCACATGTTGACCTGGTGTTCTAAAGCACCAGCTCACCCTCCGAGCAAATGGTTATCGCTCTCAATACTAGGCAGTAAATAAGTCAATAGTAAAGCATGCACGGAATAGGAGTAAGGAAAGGTGTTATCCATAAAATAGTTCACCATGAAGTTGCTACGCCTGATTAAAAGTTTTGTCAACTTGTAACATGAATTTAAAAATACCTGGACTGAAAGACAAAAACAAAATTCCCGTGTAACCACCAATTTTTCCAAAGTACAAGGCCAATTTATTTCATAGTGTGCCATTTGCTCGTTCCACTATACCTGCAGCTTGTGGATGATGTACGCAGTGGAACTGCTGGCGGATATTTAACTGTTTGCACATTTCCTCATTAACTTTGGCTGTAAAATAGGGTCCATTGTCCAAAGTGCTCAATGTACACAGTAGTCCAAACCTCGGCACTATTTCTTTCATCATACAGTGGGTGTAATTCGAATTTAACTCCGTTTGATTCTGCATTACCCTTTCCAGTTCTTTTTCTACCTCTTCATTCTGTCTCCAAGTCATTACATCAGATAACCATCCTGAAAATTGCATCCTCTATCCCAAGCATTTCGTAGTTTTATTCCTTCTCCCATCAATCCACCTACTGTCTGTATCTTATTTTGTAGCGTCTCTATATCGAAGGAATTTAACGTTCCTATTGCAGTTCCAACATCTCCATTGTACTTTCAGCAACGTTACATTCACTCTGCTTCTTGGATTCATATTCTATCCTGACGGTCAAATTTAATACATTCGGGAATCTAACCATTGGGGTACAAGTTGTATACATTCGTCTTAAATGTCCTACATTGGATTCTTCCTGGGTAGTCTCTCGTACTGACCAGATTATTACTAGGGGGTGCCTTCCTTCTATCTGGGTAGCATTGGTACACACCAGCCAATCATTTCTTCAGAATGTAAGTGTTGCTACTTGCCCCCCAGCCTTTCCAGCCCTTTCTGCTCCATTCCCTTAACGCAGTTTGATTACTCAACTATGCGGTTCCATCTCCTCATTCACAAGTCATGCTTACATTCCATTTAGTGGTCAAATTGACCTTCCCTTGGTTATGTGTAATAACCATTAGTTGTCCTTTTGCTGCATACTCTCCGTACCCCACAGGGCATTGTACTTCATACTTCCCTACTGCGCATGCTGTGTTGGCTGGACATGTAAAGCTCTCCTGCGTTCTACTGCAAGAGTCCCTTCTCCAGTCTATTCTTCCCCTCATCTCTTCTGGTAGGGACGACTGATGTAACCCCCGAGTTCGTCTAGACCGACCCTGATATGGCTGCTGCTTATTACATGGAAAACTAAATTCATCTGTCAGGCATTGGAAATTAAACTGGCACAAAGCATGTCCACAGGGTACAACCCAACAGGCTTGGTCTCTCAATTGTTTAACTCTGGTCTTATTAAACCATCCTGAGCAGGGTCCTATTCTTTCTGCCTTCCAGGGTATTGTGCCATTGCCTCCTCTGCACATCATCTGATCGTCTTTACATAAATGTCATGGAATAAATACAGATTAACCACAATCCCATATAGATCTTGAGTGCACTTCCCCTAATAGCAGGAGTAACAATAGCAAAATAGCAACATCAATAGCAAAATCAATCCATCCGCTAAACACATCAACAATAACTAAGCAATACTTATAACTATGTACACGTGGCAATTCAATAAAATCAATTTGTAAACCCCAATGTATTTTGGGGTGATACCATGTAGCATTTATTACATCCAACATTCCCCTCTTACCAGCATAGGTAAGAGAGTGCACATAATGCAACAAAACAGGTAAAAGCGCGTTAGGGACACAAACTTTGCCAGAGGCAGGAACCCAAAGCGAGTCAGATTCGCAAGTGTAACACCCATCCTGGCTCCACTGGTGTCTCTCAACCTCGGGGGCGTCCCCCTGAAGCTGGCAGATTTCCGAAACACTGGGCATAGCGGTAGTTGCAGAAAACTAATGTTGTTCACCTGAAGAAACTAAAATGGTAGGGGTCAGGGCCTCTGTGCGTGCCAATGTGTCAGCCAATGCATTCCTAAAAGAAATGGGATCCTTGACAGATGTATGCGAATTACATTTAATGACAGCCAAGGTTTTCGGGAGTGTTAAAACCCGCTAGTAGATTTCGGACAAACAGGGCATTTTTAATAGGAGTGCCTGCTACAGTCAAAAAGCCCCTGTGCTGCCACAGGTTACCAAAATCATGTGCAACCCCAAAGGCATATCGTGAGTCGGTGTAAATATTAAGACATTGGTCAGCGCAAAGGTGGCAGGCCCACGTGAGGGCAAATAATTCAACCTGCTGGACAGAATGAGGTGTACTGAAAAAGGCGAGGGTAGGCACTATCCTCAATCTCTAGCGCTGATTGTGCGGAATCTTGTTCGTGGCGCAACTTAACCCTTTGTCTGGGACCTATCCATATTTCCTGATGCTGTCTCACTATCGGGGGGTAGTCCCCAATATCCTGGCGGGGAGGGTAGAACCGGGACTGGCACCACCGCAGCCGGTGGCTCTGCCTGTGGGGCTGTGGGGATCGGACGTGTCCAGGGTTCCTCGTCATCCTCGGATTCCTGATTACCTAATAAAGCCGCTATATACTCCAGTGGTTCGGATTCTGACTTTTGTTGTTGTTGGGCGGGATATATCCCTTTGGTACCGGTTTTAAATTCACCTCGAGCTCGGGTAACACGGTCAAGTCTTAGATCATACACCTTACATTGCGCTTGCAAAATATTGCATGTTTTCGGTATTCCCAACCTATCACACACTGATATCCCTCTACTACTTGCATTTTCCCTCCAACTTCGCTCCCTCGACTCCTGATGGTGCTTCCCCCTCTTTCCATTCTTTAATCCTCTTTTTCCATTTCTTCACTGCTTCTCGCTCCCACATTAATTGTTCTGCCGTTCTTATATCCATAGCCTGTCCCATTCCTGGCCTGACAACCAATCACTATATCACGTTATGAAATTATTCTTAAATTTACCCAGACCACAGACTCATGCGATAAAGACTCTTACCTCAATATCCAAAAAACACATGTGTTGTACCGGGGCACCGCCATCACTCTTATCCAAAGTCCGTCTCACATGTCTGACATCCAATTACCAAACGATCAATTTACCCAGACCAAAACATTGTCAACAAGAGTGACCGCCCCTTACCTTCCTAATATGTATTCTTATCCTTGCCCTTTTCCTTATACAATACAATACAATACAATATATCTTTATTGTCATTGTACCCAGGGGTACAACGAGATTGGGAATGCGCCTCCCATACGATGCAATAATTTAGGTAATTTAGACAGCAGCAACCCAACGAAACGAAACAGTTGTAACAGTTTGGACAGGGTAAAGTGCAAGTTGATCTATGTGTTGTGGCCATCCGGCTCAGCAGGACCGGTTCATAGCAGCTATGGCCCTGGGGATGAAGCTGTTCCTGAGTCTGGAGGTGCGGGCATAGAAGGCCTTGTATCGTCTGCCCGATGGAAGGAGTTCGAACAGACTGTTGCAGGGGTGTGAAGAGTCTTTGTGGATGCTGGTGGCTTTTCAGAGGCATCGTGTGTTGTAGATGCCCTCCAAGTCTGGTAGCTGTGTTCCGATGGCCCTCTGAGCTCTATGGACTACCCGCTGTAGAGCTTTCCTTTCTGCCTCCGTGCAGCTGAGGTACCACACAGGGATGCCATGCGTTAGGATGCTCTCTATGGCGCAGCGGTAGAAGGTCGTCAGCAGCTGTTGGGGTAGACCAGACTTTTTCAGTGTTCTTAAGTAGAATAGTCTTTGTTGTGCCTTCTTGACCAGCGCAGCAGTGTTATTGGACCATGTTAGGTCCTCCGAAATGTGAGTGCCCAGAAACTTGAAGCTGGACACTCTCTCCACACTGTCCCCGTTGATAGAGATCGGGGCATATTCCCCGTTATGTGACCTACGGAAGTTGATGATCAGCTCCTTGGTCTTGGTGGTATTTAGGGACAGGTTGTTATCCGAGCACCAGTCCGCCAGGTTCTGCACCTCCGCTCTATAGTTTGTTTCATCCCCGTTGGTGATCAGCCCGATCACCGTTGTGTCATCTGCAAACTTGACAATGGTGTTGGTGTCGAATGCAGGAACACAGTCGTGTGTGAAGAGGGAGTAGAGCATGGGGCTCAGAACACAGCCCTGTGGTGTGCCGGTACTCTGTGGTGTGCCGGTATCGGTTCGTCTGTGAATCTCAGTTGAACACGAAATCAACCCCAAACGAGGGACTTCAGTGTCTGGAAGACGTCAACGTCCGGGGTCTCGAACAACGGTCGAGAAGTGCACTCTGTCCCCTTCGGACGTGTTTCAGTCACCGCTGCCTCTTAGTCGTTCGTGGTTGACGGTGCCAGAGATCCTGCCGACTACGCCAAATGTTGTAGTTCGTGCCCCATGAACAGAATAGTCAGACAACCGAATTCGTTTAACCTCTTTATTCTACTCACCCAGGTGGGAGAGAGTCTAGAAACCGAAGTGCTTAGAAACGCTCAGGAAGCTAGTGTAGTCTCTCTCTCCGAAAGCTAGCATTTACATACCTTTTATACCCTAAATACATGTGCCAGTATTTTCCCATCACTGCCTTATATGGCAAGTTTACAACGCACTATAAATCTTTATGTGTCTTTCGGGACCTCCGTGTCTGTCGTGTCCATCGTGATCTCTTCTTTCTTGGGAACAAAGGGCAGTCCATAAGGCAAGATGTTCTTTTTAACACTTCAAAGCTTTGAGGCCAATTGCTGATATCAGAGGATACGATCAGCCATAAACCGCGCTTCCATGCTGACAACAGGATGCCCCAGGAATAATCCGAGCTGGAGCTTTTACACTCCTGCAATAAAACCCACATTGCTGCATTCGTAATGTTAGCCCTTACATTCCCCTCTTTGATTATGCTATAATCACAGTCTTTTAAAGTGGCCGATTGACAAATATTTGGTGTATACATGGACCGAAGCAATAACAGATTTAACAGAATCACAACAATTAACACAATGATACTGCCATAATGGAGAATCGGCCCCCACAAATATCCTAAAACAAACCAATCCCATCCTGAAGCATTAATTCGATCTTGGGCTAAATCTGGCCCTATTTTCCTAGTTAAGTCAAGTCAATTTTATTTGTAATAATAATAATAATAATAATAATAATAATAATACATTACATTTATATAGCGCTTTTCATATACTCAAAGACACTTTACAGGGATTTAGAGAACATAGGGAAGTGAATAAATAGATAAATAAGTAAACGAACAGAGAAAGGGGACAGAAGGTGGGGTGACCTTCAGTGGTTGAAGGCAGTACTGAATAGGTGAGACTTCAGTGATGTTTTGAATGTGGTGAGTGTGGAGGAGTCTCTGACGGTTTGAGGTAGTGAGTTCCATAGGGTGGGAGCAGCGATGGAGAAAGCCCTGTCCCCCCAGGATCTGAGTTTGGTCCGGATGTGGGGGGATAGGAGATTGGCAGTAGCAGAGCGGAGGGTGCAGGTGGGAGTGTGCCTGTGGAGGAGGTCGGTCAGGTAGGATGGGGCCAGGTTATGGAGGGCTTTGTAGGTCATGAGGAGGATTTTGTACTGGATTCTCTGGGGGATGGGGAGCCAGTGGAGTTTGTAAAGGACGGGGGTGATATGGTCACGGATCGGGGTGTGGGTGAGCAGACGGGCAGCGGAGTTTTGAATGTATTGAAGTTTACTGATGATTTTTGAGGGTGCGCCATAGAGGAGGCTGTTGCAGTAGTCCAGACGGGAGGTGATGAAGGCGTGGATGAGGGTTTCTGCAGCTGTGGAGGAGAGGCATGGACGGAGACGGGCAATGTTTTTGAGGTGGAAGAAGGCTGTCTTTGTGATGTGTTTGATGTGTTTGTCGAAGGAGCACATTGTCGAATAGCACATTTAAAACAACCCACATTGACCAAAGCGCTGTACATCAGTTCAGGTACTAAGAACAAACATACAATAGCACACAAACATAACAGCACATACATAAACAGTTCACAGCACCCCTTCAGAGGGCTCAAACGCTAAATGCTCTTTCTATAACCTCCTTCACATGCCCCGCGATATTGGTGATATTAGAGGATACATCTGGTACAAATGTACAACATTCTTGCCCTATCATAGCACAGGTGCCCCCTTTCTCATCAATTATGGTTGTTTGCTCGGTACACTGTGAACTACGGATGCTGGTTTACACCAAAGATAGACTCAAAATGCTGGAGTACCTCAGAGGGACAGGCAGCATTTCTGGAGAGAATGGGATATGTTTCAGGTTGAGACCCTCTCCCAACTCTATCTGAGGAAGGGTCTCGACCTGAATCGTCACCTTCTATCCAGAGATACTGCCTGTCCCGCTGAGTTACTCCAGATTTTTGTATCTAACTTTGTTTGACCTGTCTTTAATAAAGGGACATTACTTTGTGAAAAGCCACTTTCACAATGTTTCCACTAATGGGAGATAATTAAAGGCCATTCCTTTAGGAAGGAGGTGAGGAGGAATTTCTTTAGTCAGAGGGTGGTGAATCTGTGGGATTCAAGTGGAGGCCAAGTCAATGGCCTTTTCAAGGCAGAGATCAATAAATAGATTGGAACGGATGTCAGGGGTTACGGGGAGAAGTTGTGTTGGTGGTGTTGAAAGGGAGAGATAGATCAGCTGTGATTGAATGACGGAGTAGACTTGATGGGCCAAATGGCCTCATTCATCTCCTATTACTTATGACCTTTCCTCGGAATCTGAATATGGATGGACTTTGCATTTGGTGTTTCTTGTTAAGAAATGGTTGCTCAGCTTTGAAGAGTAAGGTCGGCTTAGAGGAGCGGGTGTGAAGGAGACAGGAGACGACTGATGGGTGAATGGCCTTTATTGCTCAGTGGAACCGGTTACAACTGCCCCTCCCCCACCTCCCCACGCTGACCTCCCACCCCGGAAGCGACCCTCAACCCTGAACCCACCCCCCAAACTCCCTGCAACACCTGCTGACCTCTGACCTCGCCCCTAGTCCGAGGCAAGTCGGGGAAGCCCGGCCCATTAACCCCAACCCCCACCCTTTGACCTCTGACCCTGGCCTAGGTCAGGAGACCAGGGTGGTCGTGATCTCAGGGAGGTCATTCACTCTGCCCCCCTCATCGGACCCCTGACCCTGAGGTCAGTGCAAGACGGGCCTGAGCTCAGGGAAGTGCTGGTGTGACCTTTTGACCACTGACTCACACCCTCTGACCCCAGGCCAGAGGTCAGTGCAGCAGGTGGTGCAGGCTGGGTCTGACCCCTGGGGATGTGACCCCTGACTGGGGGTCAGTGGAGGAGGCGGTTGACGGCCGCCTGTAGCCGGGGGAATCGATACCGGTAGCCACTGGCCAGTGTGCGGCGCGGTTCCACCCATTGGCCCTGCAGCAGCAGCAATGCCCGCTCTGGCCCCAGTGCAGCCTGCACCAATGCAGCCGGCACCCGCAGTAGCATCTGCGGCAGCGCTCCCCCCTCTCTCCCTAGGACCACTCCTGCAGCGGGGGGGGGGGGAAGAGAGGACGGTGGGTGAGAGAGAGTGGGGTTAAAGAAAGAGGGGTGAAGGTGACGTAGAGACCCCAGGAACAGATGGAGCGGACGGACCGGTAATTATTCACAAAATGCTGGAGTAACTCAGCAGGTCAGGCAGCATCTCAGGAGAGAATGAATGGGTGACGTTTCGGGTCGAGACCCTGCTTCAGTCTGATGTCAGGGGGGCGGGACAAAGGAAGGATGTAGGTGGAGACAGGAAGATAGAGGGAGAAGAGGGAAGGGGGAGGGGAAGAGAGGGACAGAGGAACTATCTAAAGTTGGAGAAGTTGATGTTCATACCACTGGGCTGCAAGCTGCCCTGGCGAAATATGAGGTGCTGTTCCTCCAATTTCCGGTGGGCCTCACTATGGCACTGGAGGAGGCCCATGACAGAAAGGTCAGACTGGGAGTGGGAGGGGGAGTTGAAGTTCTCAGCCACCGGGAGATCAGATTGGTTAACGCGCAACGAGTGCAGGTGTTGAGCGAAGCGATCGCCGAGCCTGCGTTTGGTTTCGCCGATGTAAATAAGTTGACATCTGGAGCAGCGGATACAATAGATGAGGTTGGAGGAGGTGCAGGCGAACCTCTGTCTCACCTGGAAAGACTATTTGGATCCTTGGATGGAGTTGAGGGGGGAGGTAAAGGGACAGGTGTTGCATCTCCTGCGGTTGCAGGGGAAAGTGCCTGGGGATGGGGTGGTTTGGGTAGGAAGGGACGAGTGGACCAGAGAGTTACGGAGGGAACGGTCTCTGCGGAACACAGAAAGGGGAGGGGATGGGAAGATATGGCCAGTGGTGGGGTCCCGTTGTAGGTGACTGAAATGTTGGCGGATGATTTGTTGGAATGGGGGGAGGGGGAGCAAGAGCGGAGCTGCGGGATGTAGAAGAGACCCTAGTGAGAGCCTCATCTATAATGGAAGAGGGGAAGCCCCGTTTCCTGTTAATGGTAGTAATGGTAACTGTACCTTCAAGAACTGAGCACCAGATGGTGTGGTTTGTGTTGTGTGATATTGGTTTAGTTTAGTGATACAGCACGGAAACAGGTCCTTCAGCCGACCGAGTCCACGCCGACCAGCGATCCCCGCACGTTAACACTATCCTACACACACCAGGGACAATTTACACCCAAGCCAATTAACCTACAAACTTGCACGTCTTTGGAGTGTGGGAGGAAACCGAAGATCTCGGAGAAAACCCTCGTGGTCACGGGGAGAACGTGCAAACCTCGTACAGACAGCACCCAGAGTCAGGATCAAACCCGGGTCTCCGGCGCTGCAAGTGCTGTAAGGCAACAACTCTACCGCTGCACCACCGCGGCCGATAGTATTATAATATTAATTATCTATCAGTCTGGTGAATATGTGTGTGTATGTGCAGTGTGCGTTTGTAAAATAAAGAAGACCCACACTGGCAACAACGAACTGCAAACCCGTGCTTTGTTTCTGTCTACGCGCCACTGCCATAATATCTTACAAATGCTGACGAGGATTGGATCGAGTTTGTGAATTCAACCTTGAGGCAGCACAGTGGCACAGCGGTAGAGTTGCTGACTTACAGGTTTGATCCTGACTGCGGGTGCTGTCTGTACGGAGTTTGTACGTTCTCCCCATGATCTACGTGGGTTTTCTCCTAGATCTTCGGTTTCCTCCCACACTCCAAAGACATGCAAGTTTGTAGGTTAATTGGCTTGGTATAAGTGTAAATTGTCCCTAGTGTGTGTAGGATAGTGTTAATGTGCGGGGATCGCTGGTCGGCGCGGACTCGGTTGGCGGTAGGACCTGTTTCCACGCTATGTTTCTACCCTTTCCCACCTTATGTATTTGTATAAAAATATGATACTGGAGAGATTTTTTAATGTTATTTTCATTTGTATGCAAAAGTGTATTCTGTTTACTTGATGGGAAAGTTTTGCTTGTGTGTGGTACTTCATATAGCCATGTAATACATAATATAAACTTATGGTTCCATACTTTCTTCAACTGTTGTAAAATTAAAATTTGTTTTTGATTTTGACCCATAATTGGACACGAAAATTTGACATTTTTTACACATCATAACTTATGTGAAAATATACACGTATCGTAATGGCCTACATTTGTCTAGACAAATTTTTTTTGAGGACCTTTGATATGCCTTTCCAAACCCGACTTTGCCTGGAGAAATTAGTTGCACATATTCATTTGGGATAGTCAAAAATATCATGCTCATGTAAGTAACTCATCGTGTCCTGAGAGTTACGTACGTAAGATGCCGTTGGAAATCATGAAAAATGAATATTTTTCGGATCAATATTCATTTGTTTCTATGATGCTCAAGCCAAGTAAAAAAAATATATGTCCAAAAATTCTTAACTCAACATACTTTAAAGCAAACGAGACATACTGTGCTTACTTTGTTCTCCGTTTCCAAATCGTTACGTACATAAGCAGGTACCCGCTGTTTTCATGTCTGGTGGGTCTGTCAACTTATAAAAACATTTACATTGCTGTCATGAGAGAACCCGCGGGTAAGTGTAGTTTGTCAGTTTTTCTGCTGACGGTGCTGCAGCCTGATGACCCTTCGTGTCTTCGGAGCGTCTGCTGGTTACATACAGGAGACGTCCAATTGTCCAGCGCTATCTTCCTAATGAAAGCAGCCCATCGGACACCATCTTGTTTGCGTTTTGAAAGCTAAGATTTTGTTTGTATTTTAAATGTATTTTGGGGGAAATACTAGCCGAGTCAGGTCGAGATTACCGCGTCTTCTGAAACATCGCGAAAATTCCCACGCTGTCAATGCTTCTCCGACGTCCTAATTTTCGCTGAAATCACTGACAAGTCGGTAAGTACTTGAGAGTTTTTAACTATAACACCTTGTATGGGTTACTTAAAAACCAAGCTTCACTCTAACAAGGAATAAACCGGATTTACTTCCAGTTTACTAATAGCTGTATTAAAAAATAATAATTTTAAAGTGGTTACGTGTATTTTTGTGAAAAGTGTGTGGGCATTCTTTGAAAATGTAAGGGAGATTCAGGGTTGAATATCTGGGTTTGGAGCTCACTTTACACGTAATGGCTGAGGCCAAAAACATCGCGAAAATTCCCACGCTGTCAAACTGTCGCCTCCAATCTACCTGTCAAATGGCCTGACGGTAAATAAATTGGTTTACTGTCCAATTTCATTGTGAACCGCCACGGATAGGATGTATAACTACACTTTCATGAATTAGAAAAAAGTTCTACCATTGCAATCAAATGCCATTGAGACACCATGTTACGTACGTTAACACTTGTGTGGTAAATTTTTAATTACCTGAAAAAACTACTTGCGGTTGTGGAACTATCTTCTTTCTTTTTGATAGTCAGACTTGTAAATAAATTTGTTTGCATTGGTTTTTACAACAATTATTTTTTGGGTGTCTATGTCATGCTTCTATGTCCCAGTATCATATTTATACACATTTATAACATTTCTAGGGATTGTCCTTAATGCTATCTGTCAGAGCTATCTCTTGGCCCCTTTTTGCCCTTCTGATTTCCTTTTTTTACTTTGCTCCTTAGTTGCCAAAACTCCTCCAGGGATACACTTGATCCCAGGTGCCCACACCTGTCCCATGCATCCTTCTTATTCTTGACCAATGCCTCCATTTTTCTCGTTAGCCAAGCTTCCTCACGTTTGTTTGCCTGCCTTGCCCTTCACACTAACAGGGACGTGCATATCCTGAGCTTTTGTCAGCACATTTTAAAAACATCCCACTTGGCCGATGTTCCTTTCCCCTGAAACAACCTGCCCCAATCAACTTGAGCGAGACTTTCTCTCACACCCTCAAATTTGGCCTTACTCCAATTTAGCATTTTACACCTGGGCCCTCTGTCGGTGTACGTAACAATCTTAAAACTAATTGAACAGTGATCACTGTTCCCAAAAGGCTCCTCCACAAACATTTCATTCACTTGCCCTTCCCAATTTGCCAAGACTCGATCAAGTGTTGCCCTCTCACGCATGGGCCCCTCTGCTGGAAAAACCTTTCCTGAACACCTTTGAGAATTTGCACCCCATCTAAACCATTCACGCTATGATTTTCCCAGTTATCAACGGTAGGATCGATGCTCCAACCGCGGCCTGCGGACTTTAACATCAAGGAGCTCGCAGTCTCGGGTAGAGACCGAGGTCGGGAAGCTCCAAGCCGCACGACGTTCGACAGGCCCCAACCCCCCTGATGTAGGAGCTTGATCGCCCCGATGAGGAAGGCCCAAACGCCGCTGCCTACGGGAATAATTGTCCAATCCTGGTCAACACATGCAACGTATGGCTGTGGACTTCATTCCCACAATGTGTGAGAAGGAAGTGCAGATGCTGGTTTAAACCGAAGATAGACACAAAAAGCTGCAGTAACTCAGCGGGACAGGCAGCATCTCTGGAGAGAAGCAATAGGTGACGTTTCGGGTCGAGGACGGTCTCAAGCCGAAACGTCACCCATTCCTTATCACCAGAGGTGCTGTCTGTCCCGCTGAGTTACTCCAGCTTTTAGTGTCTAATTGCATTCCCACAATCAGTGTTGTGGGGGAACAGTTTGTGTGATGATACCATTAAAATGCAAAATATATAATCATCTATCAACTCACAGAGTTTTGATATTTTTCTTTTAAACTGTTTCTGCCAGTTTCTGCTTACTAAAATGGCGCCGTGACCTACTGCGGATTTTAGGGTCGAGCGGTCCATCTTACTCCGCTCTATTGTCTTTGGGCTCCGCTCAACCAATGGGAGCCTCGCTTTCTCCCACTCGCCTCCAGCCCGCCATTCCCAGCCTGCAATCAGCGGCAGGCGGGGCGGGCCCCACGTGGCCGGCTGGCCGCTCCTCCAATCACAGCTCCACTGGCGGCCGGTCACGTGTCGCCTCCACTCCCCTCCCTCCCTCCCTCCCTCCCCCGGGGCTCTCGCGCTGAGGCCGTTGGGATTCAAACGCTCGGCGCCAACAGCTGCGGCCGCGCGCTGGCCGATCCTCCAACCGCTGCTGCCCGCCCGCTCGCGCGCGGCCGACGCCGGGCTGTCAACAGTCGCGTGGCCGCTCGTGCACAATGGCGCTCTCACAGCCCCCGGGCCGGCGGTGCCCACTCCACACACCGTGTCACTCGCAATGACCCTCGCCGCCGCTTTCCCTTCAGTTCCCTCTTAACAATGGAGATTATTCCCCACTGCGGTTGATGAAGAAGCCCTGAGGTAAAGTTGAGGACCTTGAACGTGAGAACCCTCGTGGACGACGTCGACAAGTAAAGTTCATAAGTTCATGGTCACAGGCCATTCGGCCCGTCGAGTCTACTCCACCATCCAATCACGGCTGATCTATACATACTATACGATAAACTTTATTCATCCCCGGATTGGTCTGCCAACTGTCACAACAGCAACAAGGTACACATGAGCTTGGCATTAAAAGTGAAAAAAAGAGAAAAGGACAAGCGAATGATGTGCACAGCATCTAAACCGGAACGAACAAACAAACAAACACAGACATCCCCTGGGCAGAGGATTCTAAAAGTAAAGTGCTCACACCTCTCCCCCACGCCGGGTCCTCCATTGTTCTTCCACCGTCCCTCACGGCGGTCCCTCCATTGTTCATCCACCGTCCCTCACGGCGGTCCCTCCATTGTTCATCCACCGTCCCTCACGGCGGTCCCTCCACGCCTCCACATTGTTCTTCACGGCGGTTTCCCCCACGCCGATTCCCCATTGTCTCCCCCCCCCCCCCCCCACCCCTCCCCGCGTCACGCTCCACCCGCCGCCGATGCTCTGTTGCCGCCGAGGCTCCTGTTGCCGCTGCGGCTCCTTCGGCCCAGACATGCCTCACCGCCCGGTTTCTCCACAGTTCCCCGGGAGGCCTGTGGGGCGAGTCAGGCCCACCGTGGCACATTCCAGTCATCGCCGTGGTTGTTTAACGGGTGTATCGGGCCCGCGCGGCTCTCCAGGAAACTTCCGCCGCGCGCACGGATCTCTTGGACAGTCCCGTTGAGCGCACGGCTCTCAACCCCCTGTCTTTGGCAAAGACGCACAGATTCACCACCCTCTGACTAAATACATTTCCCCTCATCTCCTTTCTTTAGGAACATCCTTTAATTTTGAGGCGATGACCTCTGATCCAAGACTTCCCCCACTAGTGGGAACATCCACTCAAGATCATAAGTGATAGGAGTAGAATTTAGGCCATTCAGCTCATCAAGTTTAGTCCGCCATACAATCATGGCTGATCTATCTCTCCCTCCTAACCCCATTCTCCTGTCTTCTCTCCATAGCATCTTACACCATAATAATCAAGAATCTAACTAACTGCCTTAAATATATCCACTGACGTTGCCTACACAGCCTTCTGTGGCAAAGAATTCCACAGATTCACCACCCTATCCAGGCTTTTCACTGTTTGGTAAGGGACAGGTGCTCTCCCTCCCTCGCCTCCAGGTTGCTGTCCTTCCAGGGGAGACAGAGGCTCGCTTGCACCTACTCTAACCTAATGTATGACATCTGCTGCACCTGTAAATCGGTGAGACCAAGCATGCATGTTTTGCCAAGAACAGCTGGATCTCCCCATTCAGAATCAGAATTACCTTTATTTGTCATCCAAAAAACAAGTCTTTTGGACGAGATTTCGTCACCCACAGTCCAACATGCCAACCATTTTAGTTCCCATTAACATTCCCACACTGACCTTTCTGTCCTGTGCCTCCTCCATTGCCAGAGTAAGGCCACTCACAAACTGGAGAAACAACACATCGTATTCTGTTTGGGTCGCTTCTAACCTGTCAGTATGAATATTGAATTCTCCAATTTGAGGCAAACTTTAGCAATCCCCCTCCCCTTTCTCTCCCACCGCCCTCCCTTTTTCCCCTCCTCCCACCCCCTCCCGTTCCCCATCTGAACTCACATTTATTTCTCCCCTCTCCCTACATTCTTTTCCACGGCTTCACAATTCACAGCTCCAATCCTTTTACCTCACCTTTTTTTAATCTCTGGCTGCCTTTGTCCAACCAGCTACCTATTAAACCTCCACTGAACCCTCCTTCCCACCTGTGTACATCTCTAACCTACCACTCTATGTCGTCCCCCCATGTCTTCCAGATTTATTTCCTCAACTCCTTAGAGTCTGTGTGAAGAAGGGTCTCCACCTGTAATCTCACCTATCCATTTTCTCCAGGGTTGGTGCCTGAGCCGCTGAGTTACTCCAAGATTTAATCTTTTTTTTAAACTGGCATTTCTATCTCCTTGTTTCTAAAGTAATTGGAGATGTACAAATGAATCACTAATTTATCTAAAATAATTTTTTGGATCTATGGAAGCAAGCCTTACACCATCTCTAACCCTATCTACTTGTGTTTGGAATGCCAACTATATCTCAGTGATAACAAGTTGCTACTGTTTACTGAAAACTTTACTCTTTGATTTGTCCCATCTCGCATGTTCCTGGATTGAACTCCATCTGATATTTTTCTGTATACACTTCCAGTTGATCGATATGCTTCTGAACTATTTGATAATCTCCTCATTCTCCACAACTCTGTCAGTTATTGTTTTGTCTTCAACCTTACCAGCCTGCCCACCTACGTCCTCGGTCCAACACAATTCGACGCTCTAACCTGACCTGACATCGAAGCAGGATTAGGCCATCCGATCCATCATGTTTACTCCGCCATTCAATTCTGGCTGATATATCTTTCCATCTCAACCCCATTCTCCCGCCCTCTCCCCATAACCCCTGACGCCTCTACTACGTCTGTGCACTAATTTCACCAATAACCCCAGCAGCCTATCTATGCACCTCTTTCCTTCTTCAGCAGTCCCACATAGTTGAAGATCACTCCTTCTGCTCCAGTTCTGAGGGTTTGCAGGTTGCTGAATAGGCTAAACTCTGAATTCCACACTCTAACAAAGGACAGGAACTGCTTTATGGAACAGCAGGTTAGCTTGAGAGGTGCTGCACCATCTTTCATCCTTACACTCGTCCTTACACTTGGCTTCATCCTTGCACTCGGCTTCATGCTTCTGAGAAAAGAACTGGAGGCGTCTTCATTGTAAGTGTTCACGGGACAGGGATTCCCACGTCACAGGGGTAGTCTGCGTTTTAAAAAAGGCTTTGCGAACATCCTTGAATCATTTCTTCTGTCTGGTGACTAGTCACCTGACGTGAAGTAGCTCTGAGTGACTGCTTTGGGAGTCTGGTGTATATGAAGTGAATTATTTTGTTAGCTATTCCATTAAATTCAGATGTTGAACTGGGGAAAGGACACAGAGATTGGTTCACTTATCAAAAATCTGAATTCTGAGGATTTTTCAGAGATAGCATTTATGGTACATCTGCAATAAGATGCCTGCTCTGAGTAGTCCGTGTGTCAGAAATGTATAGGAGGTGGGAAATCACTGTTCACCCGTAGATTACTAGCTTTAAGCTGGGTTGGGGCTCTTGATCTGCAAACATTGATTTCCTCAGATGGTACTGAAGTGAACATAGAGTTTCATAATCACTTCTCTTGAGAGGACGCTCCTAAGGACTGTGAAGTGGTCCATATTTTTCCAGCGTTTCAATGTGGACCTTCATTGAGAGGTGTTGGCAGCAGAGCATGTGGGGAAAAAACTGTTTTAGGAATGGGGACACAAGAAACTGCAGATGCTGGAATCTTGAGCAAATAAGTGCAAAGAGATGGAGGAACTCAGAGGGTCAGGCAACATCTGTGAATGAAATGTACAGATGACATTTCACATTGGGACCCTTCATCAGTATGAATATGGATCTCGACCCAAAATGCCATCTGCCCATTCCCACCACAGTTGCTGGCTGACCCCTGAGTCCTTCCTCACTTAGATTTTTGCAATGTTTTAGAAAAGGTTGCTACAAGATTATTCATACATTACAGTGATATGAACTTGCCCACCAACATCCACAGAAACATTGTGTACAGGAGCTCGCAGGCTGAGGTCGGAGTGAACTTGGTTCTTCAGGGAAGGTGGTGGAGGTTGAGGAATGTCTCCGTGCTCCACAGCAGTAGGATATATGTAATAACAGGACTAACCGAGTGCCATTTGGTTATTACAAGGATCATAGTGATTTTTTACAATTTTTATTCCTGCACCAGATGTTGGCATCGCTGCTCAGGCCAGCATTTTCCTTGTCCGTCTCCAGTTCTCGAGCACCTGATGGAGCCACGCAGTTCATTGAACAAATAGACGGATAAATTAGACCCAATACTTCCAGGGAGAAAAGATATTTGGATTGCCTTTATTGATGGCTTATCTGTACATTTCTCAAATAAAGGAGGAGTCTGTGTAGAGTATCCACATTCACCCTCAGGTTTCCTCCAACGCCCCAAAGACGATATCGTTGGTAAGTTAATTGGCTGCTGTAAATTGCCTAAGTGAGGGGACGAAGCTAATGGTGGGAGTGAGGTGGGATGGGGGTGGGGGGTTGGAGGAGGGGAGTGTTAGTTGATGAGAATATGGTGAGGGTTTAAAATAATGTGAGTGTTGGTCAGCACAGACTCAGTGGGATAAAGGGCATATTTCTATTCTGTATCACTGACTCTATGACCCTATCTCTACAGGGAACAGTGCAGACAGAAGAGAAGACATTTTAAGTGCATCCGTGGCTATCAAAAGACATGGGCAAGACCCGACTCAACAGAAGGACATTGGAGAGACATCAGAAGAGCTTGGTATCGACAAATATTAAAATCTTATTGACTAGCCTAGGATACCCAAATGTTAACACAGTCACATAAAATGCAATTAGTATCTTTGGTCAGGGGAATTGTTTATTGTTGATGAGTAAAGTTTATGAAGGGAACATATTCTGATGACTGTGGAGAGTGGAGGTCACAGAGATGGAATGATTTTCTGCTATTTGTTTTTAAATGAATAAATCATCAAGTCCTGAAGGTCTGATGATGTCCTTGACTTGCCATATGTTTGTTTCTCCCTCCACATTTACTGCCAGTCTCATATTTCCAGGAGTTTCTGTTCCTGATCTGCAACATCTGAAGTTTTATTTTGTCTCAGTAATTATGTCATTGTTGTTTAGATGGCATTTTTGACTGAAGCCAAATTAATAGAAAGAGTTTCTTCATACAAGGGATTGCAGATGCTGGATCCTGGAGCAACAAACAATCTGCTGGAGGAACTCAGCGGGTTGAGCAGCATTTGTGGGGAGAAAGGAATTGTCAACGTTTCAGATCAATATATAGTATCAGGAAAGAATTTGGTTCCTTGCAATAATAACCTGAAGCCACTTGGGGGCAGAGGAAGACACCTCCAAACATTGAGGGTGCTGTAACAGTAACCGACAGCCACTGGGGCTGTGGAGGGTGTGGGTGAAACAGTGCACAGGAGGATTCCACTGTGCCTGGATGTCCTGAGACTGCAGGAGCTCTTCAGATGAATGTGCCACTGAAAGTTTTTTTTAAAACAATCTGCTGGAGGAACTCAGCAGGTCAGGCAGCACCTGTGGAGGGAAATGAATATTCCACATTTTAGGTTAAGACCTTTCCACCCATTGGAAGTGACGGATTGGGAAAGGGCAGGATTTTATACATGTACAGCTTTTTGTCTTGGTGATGCAGCTTAGATACCAACTTGAACTGAAGCCTCGAGAAACAATGCAGATGCACATGCAGATGCCGAATCTTGAGCAAAAAACAAAGTGCTAGAGGAACTTAGCAGGACAGACAACATCTGTGGAGAGAAATGGGCAGATAATGTTTGGAGAGAAATAAGGCAGATGTGGAATCGGATAGAGGAGGAGTGACATAATTCGCACAGGGGCGTGCGTGTAACAAGTTAGATGGGGAGGAGAGTGTTAGGGGGCTTGGTGTACTGAAATTGGAGAATTCAATGTTTGTATCATTGGGTTGTAGGCTATCCAAGTGAATATGAGGTGCTCTTCTTTCAGTTACGTGTGTCCTCACTCTGATAATGGAGGAGGCCGAGCAATGAAAGGTTAGTATGGGAATGGGAAGGGGAATTAAAATGGCTTGCAACTGGGAGCTCCAGCAGACAATGTGGACAGAGTGCAACCTATTATGTCTCTCCAATTTTCTCTTTTTTCCACTCATTCATTATCCCCAATCCCTTCCTCCTGTTTTACTTTCACTCTTCCTATTCCTTTTGTATCTGATTCCACATCTGCATCCTTTTGCCTCCAATTCACTTCCAGCCTTTCTCGCTATCCTTTCCAACTGCCAACTATTCCTCCTAACATGATTCCACGATCACTGATTGTTGCCCCACCTCTTACCCTCACTCTTTACCAAGTTTCATCACTCTACTCCGTGTGCCAGAAGAAGTTATTCGTTTTAGAGGTACAGCAAGGAAACAGGCCCTTCCTTGCAGTACTCACCTGCACCACTGGAGGCCAGAGGGGCACCTCCATTCATGGCCTTTGGCTGTGACATCCTTGAGAGATGGAATTGAGACCTGAGTCATCAATGATTATGGTTCAATAACCCCCCCACCCCACACCTTCCCCAAAACCCGGCCTTTCCTGCCTCGCTTTCTTTTTCCGCACTCTTCAACTTTTCAATGTGGAGAAGGTGTAAGACACAGAACTACAGGTTTAAATTAGTAACATTCTTTGGGCTTTGAAGAACTTGCTCACATGGAGTGATTGACACTAGAACTGGACTGTCATATGCCTGGGGGTCAACTTCAGGAATCACTTAAGAATGAATATATGGCAAAACTCGGGAATGTCGTGGTCTTGGATGTGTAAATTTAATAGGACAAGTGTCAATTACATCCTTAACCAGTCCTACGTTGCAACTGGTTTAATAGTGTGGTCCCGAGCCGGTCGAATGTATAAATAGACCGACTCCTTAAATTTGTGAAGATAAATTTTCCCAAACGACAAATCTGTACATATCTGTACTTTTCCAGCGCAACTAATTGCAAATTATGTGAGCTTATGTGTGATTCCGACTCAATCTCTACAAGAATAGTGCAGACAGAAGAGAAGACATTTTAAGGGTGTGTGGCTAATCATCGAAGGAGATGAATGTGACCCCACGCAGCTGAGCAGCAGTGGAGAAACATCAGAAAGGAATGGTATGGACAAACATTTAAAAACATATTGTCTCGTCAAGGATGCATGGATAATCTGTCACACTCACATAGAATGTAATTATGTCTTTGATCAGGGATTTTTTTCCTGTGGGCTCCTGCTCGCTATGGACAGTGGAGGTCACAGTCAGATGGAATGTTTTCCTGCTGCCCGATTTGTCCATAAACAATTACATCTGATATCCTCAGATCTGGTGAAAGGCTATAACTTGAAACATTAGTATGTTCCTCACT
The DNA here is from genome assembly GCF_053455715.1 of Rhinoraja longicauda. NCBI lineage: Eukaryota > Metazoa > Chordata > Chondrichthyes > Rajiformes > Arhynchobatidae > Rhinoraja > Rhinoraja longicauda. Next base: position 3,018,897 of record NC_135968.1, read on the forward strand.
CCGCAGATATTATCTGTCCTGTGTTTCTAGGAGTTTATATTTCTAATTTTCAATCTGTGCAGTTTTTTGATTCGATGATGATTTCATTCCACTTGTCATAGCTCAGATACCAATTTCAACTGAAGCCCATTTAACAGAGAATTGGATCTTTGCAATAATGTGTGTAACCACTGCGGGGCAGAGGAAGCCACTTCCAAACATTGAGGCTGAAACCACACCGGCTGCTGTAAGAGCAACCAACAGCAACGGGGGCTGTGGAGGGTGTGGGTGAAACAGGGCACAGGAGGATTTCACTGTGCCTGGAGGTCCGGAGATGGCAGGAGCTCTATCAAGATTTTCAGAGTCTGAAGAAGGCTCCTGACCCATAATGTCACCATTTCATGTTCTCCAGAGATGCTGCCTGACCTGCTGAGCTACTCCAGCACTTTGTGTCTTTTCTTTAGATAGTCAGACATTTTTTCCCAGTGGAAATGTCAAAGACAAGAGGTTGTAGCTTTAAGGTGAGGGTACGATAAGAGGTCGTAGCTTTAAGGTGTGAAGAGATATCCAGGATATTTTGTATACACAGAGGCTTGTGGGTGCCTGGATCGCGCTGCCAAGCTTGGAGATGGAGCCAGATAAACTAAGAGGCTTTGGGAACATGGACATGCAGGGAGTTGAGGGATATGGATCACGTGCAGGCAAACAAGATCAGTTTAAACTGGCCTCATGTTCGGCACAGATGGGATGAAGGGCATGTTCCTGTGCTGTACTGTTTAATAGGAAAAGTTTCTAAATACAAGAGTAGATAGATGCTGGAATCTGGAGCAACAAACAATCTGCAGGAGGAACTCAGCAGATCGAGCAGCATTTGTGGGGAGAAAGGAATTGCCAACGTTTCAGATCAATATACTATATCAGGGAAGAATTTGGTTCCTTGCAATAATAACCTGAAGCCACTTGGGGGCAGAGGAAGACATCTCCAAACATTGAGGGTGCTGTAACAGTAACCGACAGCCACTGGGGCTGTGGAGGGTGTGGGTGAAACACTGCACAGGAGGATTCCACTGTGCTTGGATGTCCTGCGACTGCAGGAGCTCTTCAGATGAATATACCATTTAAAGTTTTTTTAAAAACAATCTGTAAAGAAACTCAGCAGGTCAGGCAGCATCTATGGAGGGAAATGGATATTCGACATTTTAGGTTAAAACCTTTCCACCCATTGGAAGTGATGGATTGGGAAAGGGCAGCGTTTTATGCATGCACAGCTTTTTGTCTTATCATATCATATCATATCATATATATACAGCCGGAAACAGGCCTTTTCGGCCCTCCAAGTCCGTGCCGCCCAGCGATCCCCGTACATTAACACTATCCTACACCCACTAGGGACAATTTTTACATTTACCCAGCCAATTAACCTACAAACCTGTACATCTTTGGAGTGTGGGAGGAAACCGAAGATCTCGGTGAAAACCCACGCAGGTCACGGGAAGAACGTACAAACTCCTTACAGTGCAGCACCCGTAGTCAGGATCGAACCTGAGTCTCCGGCGCTGCATTCGCTGTAAAGCAGCAACTCTACCGCTGCGCTACCGTGCCGTGGTGATGCAGCTTACATACCAACTTGAATTGAAGCCCCGAGACACAAGATGCCAGAATCTTGAGCAAAAAACAAAGTGCGAGAGGAACTTAGCAGGACAGACAGCATCTGTAGAGAGAAATGAGCAGATGATGTTTGGAGAGAAATGAGGCAGATGAGGAATCAGATAGAGGAGGATCGACATTATTCACACAGGGGCATGTAACAAGTCAGATGGGGAGGAGAGTGTTAGGGGGGCTGGTGTACCTGAAATTGGAGAATTCAATGTTCATGTCATTGGGTTCATAGACAATAGACAATAGGTGCAGGAGTAGGCCATTCAGCCCTTCGAGCCAGCACCGCCATTCAATGTGATCATTGCTGATCATTCTCAATCAGTACCCCGTTCCTGCCTTCTCCTCATACCCCCTGACTCCGCTATCCTTAAGAGCTCTACCTAGCTCTCTCTTGAATGCATTCAGAGAATTGGCCTCCACTGCCTTCTGAGGCAGAGAATTCCACAGATTCACAACTCTCTGACTGAAAAAGTTTTTCCTCATCTCAATTTTAAATGGCCTACCCCTTATTCTTAAACTGTGGCCCCTTGTTCTGGACTCCCCCAACATTGGTAACATGTTTCCTGCCTCTAACGTGTCCAACCCCTTAATAATCGTATACGTTTCGATAAGATCTCCTCTCATCCTTCTAAATTCCAGTGTTTACAAGCCTAGTCGCTCCAGTCTTTCAACATATAAATATGTCTTTGAAGTTTAAAAAAAACTGCTGGAGGAACTCAGTGGGTCAGTTGGCATCTGTGGAGGGAAATGCACCGTCGATGTTTCAGTTCAAGATCCTCATTAAAAATGATGGACAGAGAAATGACAAGGTATTGATTCATCAGTTAGTAACTCGCGGAGAAGGCAGAGCTTTAGCCACAGGGTGGTGAATCTGTCGAATTCTTTGCCACAGACGATTGTGGAGGCAAAGTCAGTGGATATATTTAAGGAAGAGATAGGTAGATTCCTGATTAGTTCAGGTGTCAGAGGTTATAGGGAGAAGGCAGGAGAATGGGGTTAGGAGGGAGAAATAGATCAGCCATGATTGAATGGTGGAGTAGATTTGATGGGCCGAAGGGCCCTATTTTACTCCTATCACTTATGATCTTTACAACAGGATATCAAGGACATTTTATACACTCCTGATTTAGTTTTTGGTTCTGTTGCAACTTTCAATATTGAGACTTCCCGTGACACAGTGCCTGTTCATCATCCAGGACTGCTCGAGCTTGTTTGTATTTGTGGTTGCCCTGCAGTTCAAAATAATTATACATTTGAAGCCAAGAACAACCACTTGCATTTGCAAAGTGGCATTAATGTAGCAAATCATGACAAGGTGCCTTCCAGCAAGATATGTCAGATATCCGGTCATGGAGGGAGATGGATAGCAGGTGAGTCAGAGTGTGGCCAAGGAGCAGTCAGGAAACTATGCGCAAGTCTATTAGGAAGATATGCTCTTTGGAAGTGGTGGCGCCTAACGGCTGCGGCTCGCTAGCAGTCTGTTCGTCTTTTTTCCTTTTTTTTTTGTTGTGTGTCGGTGTTGGGATGTTTTTGTTTTTTTTTTGGTTGTGTATGTGTGGGGAGTGGTGGTGTGGGTGGGGGGGGTGGTGGTGTGGGTGGGGGGGTGGGGGTGGGGGAAACCTTTCTCTTTTAGGTCGCTTCCTCATGGCGCGGGATGTGGCTCAGCCGCGGGGCCTTCCATCGCCCGGTGCGGCTCGGCCGCTGGACTTTTCATCGCTGATGCGGCTCGGCCGCTGGACGTAACATCGCCCGGTGCGGCTTGGCCGCGGGGCCTTCCATCGCCCGGTGCGGCTCGGCCGCGGGGCCTTCCATCGCCCGGTGCGGCTCGGCCGCGGGACTTAGCTGCGCACGGCTCGGCCGTGGGGCCTTCCACCGCCCGGTTCGGCCGCGAGATGTCTCAGCGCCCGGTGCAACTCGGCCGCAGGGACTTCCATCCCCTTGCGGGGACTGTGCGAGTCGGTCGGGGACGAGCTGTCTGTCCGTGGGCGTGGGGAAGAGAGTGGAAGTTTTGTTGCCTCCATCACAGTGAGGGGGTGTTTGGAGTCACTATGATGGACGTTTGTGTTGGGGTCATGTGTCTTGTGTTCTTTTTTGTGTGTGACTGCTATGTAGTTTCGTTCGGTACCTTGGTACCAAATGACAAATAAAGCTCTATTGAACTGTTGAACTGTTTGGGCTAACATGTACAGATTATATCTAGAAGTCTGACATGGAGCCTATGACAGAATGGAGGGCATGGAAATGGCATCAATAATATGGATTTAAATTAATAAGAAGGAGTAAAACACAGAATTACAGGCTTAAATTAATAGTTAGACTCTGGTGAAGTTTCCCAGTGTAATTATCCCAGACTGGACTCCCAAATATCAAAATTCAGGTGGAGGAAGGAACTGCAGATGCTGGTTTAAACAGATGATAGACACAAAATGCTAGAATAAATCAGTGGGACAGGCAGCGTAATTGAGTTTATGTTGCGATCCTCAGTCTATTTGATAAATAAACCAACTCCTTAAACCAGAAGATATAATTCCCTGAACAATAAATGAGTATCATCGCTGCACTTTCCCCAGAACAGTTAGATGCAGGACTGACCGATCCTTATCTGACTTGGACAGGTTGTGTGAGTGGGCGGATACATGGCAGATGCAGTTTAATGTAGATAAGTGTGAGGTTATTCACTTTGGAAGTAAGAATAGAAAGGCAGATTATTATCTGAATGGTGTCAAGTTAGGAGTAGGGGGAGTTCAACGAGATCTGGGTGTCCTAGTGCATCAGTCAATGAAAGGAAGCATGCAGGTACAGCAGGCAGTGAAGAAAGCCAATGGAATGTTGGCCTTCGTAACAAGAGGAGTTGAGTATAGGAGCAAAGAAGTCCTTCTACAGTTGTACCGGGCCCTGGTGAGACCGCACCTGGAGTACTGTGTGCAGTTTTGGTCTCCAAATTTGAGGAAGGAAATTCTTGCTATGGAGGGCGTGCAGCGTAGGTTCACTAGGTTAATTCCCGGAATGGCGGGACTGTCGTATGTTGAAAGGCTGGAGCAATTGGGCTTGTATACACTGGAATTTAGAAGGATGAGGGGGGATCTTATTGAAACATATAAGATAATTAGGGGATTGGACACATTAGAGGCAGGAAACATGTTCCCAATGTTGGGGGAGTCCAGAACAAGGGGCCACAGTTTAGGAGTAAGGGGTAGGCCATTTAGAACGGAGATGAGGAAGAACTTTTTCAGTCAGAGAGTGGTGAATGTGTGGAATTCTCTGCCTCAGAAGGCAGTGGAGGCCAGTTCGTTGGATGCTTTCAAGAGAGAGCTGGATAGAGCTCTTAAGGATAACGGAGTGAGGGGGTATGGGGAGAAGGCAGGAACGGGGTACTGATTGAGAGTGATCAGCCATGATCGCATTGAATGGCGGTGCTGGCTCGAAGGGCTGAATGGCCTACTCCTGCACCTATTGTCTATTGTCTATTGTCTATTGAATGGTTCCACAATTCAAAGAGACACAAAACCAGTTAAAGTGTTGTTACTTTATTCACTGATGTGGGGCTGTTACAGATACAAATTATAGACATATTACTCTCTTGATATCAGATAGTCATTGACTCATACAGCTCAGAAACAGACCCTTTGACCCAACGTCAATGGTGACTAAGTTATCCCAACTAAGCTAGTCCCAATTGCATGTGTTTGGTTCATATATCTCTAAATCATTTCTATCCATGTACCTATTCAAGTGTCTTTCCATTGCTGTTGTATTATCTACCTCCTCTGGCAGCCCGTTCTAAATCAACGACCTCTCTGTAAAATAAGTTGACAAAGAGGTTCCTATTAAATATTTCCCCTTTTTCACCTTCAACCCATGTCCATTGCTTCTTGATTCCCCTATTCTGGGTAAAAGGCTATGTGCACTGTATTCCCCTAATGATTTTATAGACCTCTAAAAGATCACCCCTCAGTTCCCAGCAAATAAAACCATAGCCTGCCCAACCTTGCCCTCTGGCTCAGCCCTTCGAGCTCTGGCAACATCCTCATGAATCTTCTCTGCGCTTTATCCAGCTTAACGATATCCTTCCTACAGCAGGGTGACCAAAACTGAACACAATACTCCAAATGTGGCTTTGTCTGCATCTGGTGCAACTGAAACACAATGTCCCAACTTCTACACTCAATATCTTGACTGATGAAGGGCAATGCTCCAAAAGCCTTCTCTACCACCCAATCCACTTGTGATGCCTGCCCGGTTTGACTTCCGACAAGGTCACAAGGTTTTAAGTGATAGGAGTAGAATTAGGTAATTCAGCCCATCAAATCTACTCCGCCATTCAATCATGGTTGATCTATTTCTCCTTCCTCACCCCATTCTCCTGCCTTCTCCCGATAGCCTCTGACACCTGTACTAATCAAGAATCTATCTATCTCTGCCTTAAAAATATCCACTGAAGTAGTCTCCCCAGCCTTTTGTGGCAAATAATTCCACAGATTCAACACCCTCTGACTATAGAAATGTCTCCTCATTTCCTTCCTAACAGAACGTCCTTTAATTCTGATGCTATGACCTCCAGTCCTTGACTCTCCCACTAGTGGAAAAATCATTTCCACATCCACTCTATCCAAGCCTTTCACTATTCTGTATGTTTCAATGAAGTGCCCCCCACCATCACCAGCAAGTACAGGTCCAGTGCCGACAAACGCTCATCATAGGTTAACCTACTCATCCTGGGATCATTCTTATAAACTTGCTCTGGACCCTCTCCAAAACCAGCACATCCTTTCTCAGATATTGTGCCCAAAATTGCTCAGAATATTCCAAATGCGGCCTGACCAGCGCCTTAGATAGCCTCAACATTACATCCCTGTTTTTGTATACAAGCCCTCTTGAAATAAATGCTCACATTGAGTTTGCTTTATTTACTACTGATTCGACTTGCACATTAACTTTTTGGGAATTCTGCACCAGCACTCCCAAGTCAATTTGCACCTCCGATTTCTGGATTCTCTCCCCATTTAGAAAATAGTCTACGCCTTTATTCCTACTCCAAAAATGCATGAGTCCACAATTTGCTACACTATATCCCATTTGCCACTTCTCTGCCCACTCTCCCAAACTGTCCAAGTCCTTCTGCAGAGTCCCTGCTTTCTCTACACTACTTACCCCTCCACCTATTTTTGTATCATCCGCAAACTTGGCCACAAAGCCTTCAATCCCCTCATCCAAATCATTAATATACAACGTGAAGAGCAGCGGCCCCAGCACCGACCCTTGCGTAACTCCACTAGTCACTGGCAGCCAACCAGAAAAAGCCCCTTTTATTGCCACTCTTTGTCTTCTGCCATCCAGCTAACCTGCTATCCATGCTGGGCTCTGCCCTTTGATACCGTGGGCTCTCATCTTTCTTAGGAGCCTAACATGTGGCACCTTATCAAAGGCTTTCTGAAAATCCAAGTAAACAACATCTACTGACTCTCCTTTGTCTGTCCTGCTATTTATTTCTTCAAAGATTTTCCAGCTAATTTGTCAAGCTAGACCTCCCCTTCAAAAAGCCATGCCAACTTCAGCCTATTTTATCGTGAACTTCTAAGTACCCCGTAACCTCATCCTTTATAATGGGCTCTAAAATCTTACCAACCACCAAAGCCAGACGATAGTTCCAACTATTCTGCTTTGCTCCCTTCTTGTGCAGCGGGGTAATATTGGCAATTTTCCAATTATCTGGGACCATTCCTGACTCCAGTGATTCTTGAAATAGCACGATCAATGCCTCCACAATCTCCAAAGCCACCTCTTTCAGAACCCGAGGCTGCAGTCCAGAAAGGGTGACTTTTCCACCTTCAGCTTGCCAAGCACCTGGTCATAGCCACTCCACTAACTTCCACCTCCTGACTCTCTTGAACTTCAGGCACGTTGCTGATGTCTTCTACTGTGAAGACTATTGCAAAAAAGTTATTCAACTTCTCTGCCATTTCTTTATTCCCCATTATCACTTCTCCTGCATCACTCTTGCCTCTTTCCTGCTCTTGCCTCTTTCCTGCTCACTCTTGCCTCTTTCCTGCTCTTTATATAACTGAAGAAACTCTTGCTATCCTCTTTTATATTATTGGCTAGCTTTTGTCTCCATATTGCCTTTTTAGTTACCTTATGTTGTTCCTTAAAACCTTTCCCAATCCTCTGGTGTCCGACTAATCTTTGCTGTGTTATACGTTTCTTTTAGTTTTACACTGTCCTTGACTTTCCTTGTCAGCCACGTTCGCCTCTTTCTCCCCTTAGAATCTGTCTTTCCCTTTGGAATGAAACAATCCCGCATATTCCGGTTTATTCTCAGAAATTCCTGCCATCGCTATTCCACTGTCATCTCTGCTAGGGTCCCTTTCCAGTCAACTTTGGCCAGCTCCTCCCTCATGCGGTGTCGTCCCCTTTGTTCAGCTGCAATACCGACACATCCGATTTCACCTTCTCTCTTTCAAATTGCAGGTTAAAACTTATCATATTGAGGTTCTTAAAGTGCAACATTTGGTTATAGGCATTAAACACCATTACCCATTCCTCATCCCACTTGCCAAACCGCTCCAGATTCTGTTGTAGTTTTTGATAACCATCTTCACTGTCTACGATACCACCAACTTTAGTGTAATTTACAAACTAACTAATCATGCCTTGGACATTGTCATCCAAATCGTTGATATCAACCACAAACATTAGTGGGCCCAGTAACGATGCCTGAGGTACACACTATCAGTCACAGGCTTCAGTCTGAAAAACAACCTTCCACCACCACCCTCTGATTCCTTCCATCCTATCCTTCCAGAGCAGCTTACCAAGCAAGACCTTATCAAAGTCCTTGCTGAAGTCAATATAGGCAATAGATATTCATAAGGCATGATCTTCCAAATACAAATCCATGCCGACTATCCCTAATCAGCCCTGTCCATCCAAATGCATATATGTCTTATCCTCAGAATCCTCTCCTGTAACTTACACTACCATAGATGTTATGCTCGCTGGTCTACAGTTTCCAGGTTTTTTCCTGCAGCCCTTCTTAATTAGAAACATTAGCCACCCTCCTGTTATCCAGCACCTCACTTGTGCCTAATGATGATTCATACATCAGCCAGGGTTCCTACAATTTCTTCACTAGCTTTCCACAATTTCCTCAGATATATCTGATGAAGCCCAGTGGATTTATCTACCTTCATATGCCTTAAGACATTCAGCACCTCAGCTGTATTACATGGACTGTCCTGAAAACATCTCCATTAACTTTCCCAAGTTCCCGAGCCTTCATGTCTTTCTCCAAAATAAAAACACATGAGAGACTCATTGAGGACCTTGTCCATCTCCTGTGGCGCCGCACACAGACACTCTTGGTATCTGAGGGGCTATATTTTCTCTTTATTTTCTCTCGTTACCTTTCTTTTAATGTACTTATCAAATCTCTTTGGATTCTCATCTGCCAGATATCTCCTTCCTCCTCCTTGCCCTCCTGATTTCCTTCATAAGTCTAAGAAAATAACTGCAGATGCTGGTACAAATCGAAGGTATTTATTCACAAAATGATGGAGTAACTCAGCAGGTCAGGCAGCATCTCAGGAGAGAAGGAATGGGTGACGTTTCGGGTCGAGACCCTTCTTCAGACTGATCAGTCTGAAGAAGGGTCCTTCATAAGTCCGCTCCTCAGTCCCAGGGATACACTTGGAGACCTCGTCAGCTGACAACCCTTCATCCACACTGGGTCAGCAGACTATTGATTCTCTGTAAATACCCACATTTATTGTCCATTCATCTTCAGAGCCAATCATAATCTCAGTTCCCACAGTGATTCAGACTTGATTGTGGCCCAGTCTGCAGCTTCAGTCTTAAACCTGATTCACTGAGCAACCTTGGTTCTCATCAGCAAACATCAGCTCAAACACATTATACAGGGATTCTGCTTACGGCTTTTTGTAATGTTTCAAAGGCAGTTTGTGCAACTTTTTAGTTTGTCCTTAGTTTATTGCTTTGATGCTGCCAATTCCCATCTACCTGATCACTTCAACTACAGTCATCAGGGTGGATCTCTACGATCAGCTCGAGCAAACACAGAATAAGTTGCTGGTGGGAGTCTCTCAGCTCCTTCAGAACCTAAAATGCAAGTGTACGTACGTCTGGACAGCTTGTTCCCATTACTTAATCAGTGTAATCATAATAATAATAATAATAATAATACATATTATTTATATAGCGCTTTTCATATACTCAAAGACGCTTTACATAGATTTTGAGAACATAGGGAAATTAATAAATAGATAAATAAGTAAATAAATAAATGAACAGAGAAAGGAGACAGTAGGTGAGGTGACCTTCAGTGGTTGAAGGCAGTACTGAACAGGTGAGACTTCAGCGATGTTTTGAATGTGGTGAGTGTGGGGGAGTCTCTAACGGTTTGGGGTAGTGAGTTCCATAGGGTGGGAGCAGCGATGGAGAAAGCCCTGTCCCCCCAGGATCTGAGTTTAGTCCGGATGTGGGGGGATAGGAGATTGGCAGCGGCAGAGCGGAGGGTGCAGGTGGGAGTGTGCCTGTGGAGGAGGTCGGTCAGGTAGGATGGGGCCAGGTTATGGAGGGCTTTGTAGGTTATGAGGAGGATTTTGTACTGGATTCTCTGGGGGATGGGGAACCAGTGGAGTTTATAAAGGACGGGGGTGATATGGTCACGGATCGAGGTGTGTGTGAGTAGACGGGCAGCGGAGTTTTGAATGTATTGAAGTTTATTGATGATTTTTGAGGGTGCGCCATAGAGGAGGCTGTTGCAGTAGTCCAGACGGGAGGTGATGAAGGAGTGGATGAGGGTTTCTGCAGCTGTGGAGGAGAGGGATGGACGGAGACGGGCAATGTTTTTGAGGTGGAAGAAGGCTGTCTTTGCGATGTGTTTGATGTGTTTGTCGAAGGAGAGGGTTTGATCAAGGATGATTCCAAGATTCCGGATGTGAGGTGAGGTGGATACTGGGAGACCATCAATGTTGAGGATGAAGTTTTGGGTGGATTTGGTGAGCATTTTTGGACCAATGATGATGATTTCAGATTTGTTGCAATTGAGTTTGAGGAAGTTTGATTGAAGCCAAGATTTTATTTCAGTAATGCAGTTTGTCAGTGTAGAGTGTGTGGTGGAGGAGATTGACTTGGTGGAGATGAGGAGCTGGATATCATCGGCGAAGCAGTGGAAGTTGAGACCATGACGGCGGATTAATTGACCAAGGGGGAACAGGTAGAGGATGAAGAGGAGGGGGCCAAGGACTGAGCCTTGGGGGACACCTTGGGGGAGGGGAGCGGTGGGGGATTTACAGTTGTTAATGGAGATGAACTGGTGTCTGTCAGAGAGGTAAGATTTAAACCAGGATAGGGCTGTGCCGGTGATGTTAAGGGAGGTTTCAAGTCGGGTGAGGAGAATGGAGTGATTTATGGTGTCAAAGGCGGCGCTGAGGTCAAGTAGGATGAGGATGTTGAGGTTGCCAGCGTCGGAGGAGAGGAGAATGTCGTTTGTGATTTTGAGGAGCGCAGTTTCAGTACAGTGGTTTGAGCGGAATCCAGATTGGAAAGTTTCATACAGGTTATTGGTAGAGAGGTGGTATTTTAGTTGGGAAGCTACAGCACGTTCCAAAACTTTGGACAGAAAGGGTAGGTTGGAGATTGGTCTGAAGTTGTTTGGGGTGTCAGGGTTTAGACCAGGTTTTTTCAGAATGGGGGTGACAGCAGCGATTTTGAGGGATGGCGGGACGATGCCAGTGGACAGGGAGGAGTTTATTGTTGCAGTGATAAGTGGAGAGAGAGCAGGAAGGCAGGCCTTGACAAAGCTGGAGGGGATGGGGTCCAGAGAGCAGGTGGCAGTTTTTATTCCTGTGAAGAGGTCAGAGAGGTCGGTGGTGGAGATTGGGGAGAACTGAGGATGGGGCTGACAGGATAAGGGGGGGCAGGTGGTTTGAGGGGGAGCAGGTGCGTTGGTGGTTAAGGTGCTGTAGATGTTGTCTATTTTGCTTTGGAAGAATGAAAGGAAAGTGGTGCATTTGTCAACTGTGAATGATTGGGAGATGGTGTCCAGGGGGCTGAGGAGTTTGTTTATTGTAGAGAAGAGTGTTTTGGGGTTTCCGGAGCCAGAGTGAATTATTTGAGAGTAGTAGGTGGAGTGGGCATGGGAGAGGGCATCTTTATAGTGCTGTATGTGGTCTTTGTAGGCTTGGGAGTGAATTGTGAGACCTGTTTTGTTGCGGAGTCTTTCAAGTTGACGGGCATGAGTTTTCATCACGCGGAGTTCAGGGGTAAACCAGGGAGCAGAGTGGGTGAAGGAAACTGTTTTGGTTTTTATAGGTGCAAGCTGGTCGAGGCAGGAGGAGAGAGTGCAGTTGTAGTAGTCAGTGAGGTCAGAGGGGCTGTGGAGGTCAACGAAGGGAGAGGCGGACATTATTTCAGAGAGGGAGGATGAGAGCGAGGTAGGTGAAACAGAGTTCAGCTTGCGGAAGTTTATTTTGCGTTTTTGCTTTGGAGCTGGGGTGGGAATGTTGACGGACATGGTGATGGCTAAGTGATCAGAGAGGGTGGGGTCGGAGCCAGAGAGGTGATGTAGATTTAGTCCAGTGGAGCAGACAAGGTCCAGAATGTGCCCACGGTTATGGGTGGGAAAATTTACGTGTTGAGTGAGGTTAAAGCAGTTGAGTATTTCAGTGAAGTCAGCGGTTATTGTGGAGTCAGTGGAGTCCATGTGGATGTTGATCATGATCAATAACAATCACCGTTACTTAGAGCCCATTTCTAAACGTGGCAAATTTTCTGAAATGAGGAGAGGGTCTTCATTGCCCATTGGTTTTGATTCTTTCAGCCCCATTCCGTGTGGTAAACATGAACCTGTTGGTGCAAAACACAGCATCAGAATTGTATTTCCATATGTAAAGCAGTGTGTTTATTCTTATTAGTAACATGGCTCTGCTGGGAGAACCCCCTGCTCAAATTAAACCTGCCTGTGCAACCTGAGAGGAAGTGTAAGGAGAAGGACTGTGTCTAAATTTTATCACATAGTTTCAGACATCTGGCAGTTATTAATAACAAATGACTGCTGAGTTTCAAGTAAATCAATGGCTGTCTTTGATATCTTGTGTAGTTTTCATCCAAGGTAATATAAACTTAAAATCCTGAAGTTTCATTTGGACGAAAAGCAATCTCTGCCCTCCCTCTAGTCAATCCTGTGAAATCCTCAGCTGGGGCAGTGTCTTCTCGATGCTGTAATGAAGTGGATCTCCCTCCTCCCAGAAGCCCAGAGCAACGTGTAGCAGTCTGTGGCCCATGGGAGGTATTGTGAGGTGTTGATTTGTTCAATGGTTTATTGGGTTTCTGCAGGTTTAAATTGTCTGCCATGAGCAGTTATGATATTGTATTATAGAAGATCATAAAAATGATCTGCAGATTGTTCAAAAAAAGGATCGACACGAAATGCTGGAGTAACTCAGCAGGTCAGGCAGCATCTCTGGAGAAAATGGGTAGGGGATGTTTCAAGTCAGGACCCTTCTTCAGTCTGAGGAGAGAGGAGAGAGAGGGAATGCAAGGGTTACTTGAAGTTGGAGAAATCAATATTCATACCGCTGGGTTATAAGCTGCCCAAGCAAAATATGAGCTGCTGTTCCTCCAATTTGCATGTGGCCTCAGTCTGACAGTGGAAGAGGCACAGGACGGAAGGGTCACTGGGAATGGGAAGGGGAGTTAAAATGTTTGGCAACTGGGTAGGTCTTGTAGCCCAAGGCGGACTGAACGTAGGTGTGTCAGCAAAATGATCGCCCAGTCTGTGCTTAGTCTCGCCGATACATTGGAGTCCACACATAGAACAACAGATGCAGTAGATGAGGTTGAAGGAGGTGCAAGTGAACCTCTGCCTCACCTGTGAGGACTGTCAGGGTCCCTTGCATTCCCTCTCTCTCCACCACCCTAGTCAACTTGCTAGTTTCACTGTTTGTATCCCTTCGTTATCACTTCATCCACAGCCAACAATGGACCTTTGTGGGCTCCACCTTTCCTAAGTCATCGATGATGGCTCCCATTTGTTCTGTACCTTTTCGTACCTCTAGTTTCCCTCTCCCCTGACTCAGTCTGAAGAAGGGTCTCGACCCGAACTGTCACCTATTCCTTTTCTCCAGAGATGCTTTCTAACCCGCTGGGCCCACTAATGTTTGTGGTTGATATCAACGATTTGGATGACAAATTCCTATCATTAGTCCCCCTCACCTGTATTCACCTATCACTTGCCAGGCTTTGTCCTGCCCCCCCCCCAACACCACAATCAATGAAGAAGAGTCCCAACCTGAAACGTCACGACCATGTTCTCCAGAGATGCTGCCTGTCAGAACATGATAATCTAGAGATGTGAAGTCTCCATAGAACAATATAAAGGAAACATAATAAGATAACATTCAAGAGAGAGCTAGATAGAGCTCTTAAGGATAGTGGAGTCAGGGGGTATGGGGAGAAGGCAGGAACGGGGTACTGATTGTGAATGATCAGCCATGATCACTTTGAATGGTGGTGCTGGCTCGAAGGGCCGAATGGCCTACTCCTGCACCTATTGTCTATTGCCTATAAACCCAGTCTAAGTTTTGGGTTGCAAAAATTTCAGGGTTGCAGATTAACAGTTTCTTAGAGCAGGGCCACTCATCCCAACAACAAAGACCTACATTTGTGTGGCATCTTTTGATAAGATAACTACCACGATGAGTGTGTAGGAAGTGAGGGGGTACAGGAGATCAGAAATGGAGGAACACGGAATTATTGAGGGGCTGCAACTAATTCCAGGCCTAAGAGTGAGGTCATGGAGTGAGAACTCAATGTGAGGATTCCAATTATTGGAACAGAGTCACTGATTCTTTAAGAGTCACCATAAACTTAATGTAGGATGAGAGGCAGGCTGGGAATCCACTGGAACACTTGGGACTGGGGATAGCTGCAGCCAGGGTGACGGTACAAGTATCACATTAATGGAGCCGAGGCCAGAGATGGTCAATGTTTGGAGGTGAAGATCAGTCATTGTCATGGAAGGAGGCTGTAGTTGGCAGCTCAGCTGCCGTTCAGATGGGAAGCTGAGAGTGTGGCACCCCCCTTCTCACTCTCTCTTTCTGCTTCCCTCCCCACCCCCACATTCCTTCATTCACTCCCAGCTCTCTTTCTCATCTTTCCCACTCTTTTCCCTCACATACTTTTCCCTTCCTGACTTTCTCCCACACCCAGTCCCTATCTCTTCCCTGCTTTCTCTCTCCTCTCTTCCCCTGCTCTCAACATATCCACCCTATTTCTCTTTCATTTCCACTTTCCCCTCTCTTTAACCCCTCTCCTTTCTTCCACCCCCCATTTCATCCTTTCCTAAATCACCTCTGTCTTCATTCTTCCCATCTCTCTCCTTGTTCCCCCTTCTCCCTCTGTGCTCTGTATTTTGCTCTCATTTTTCTCCCCGTCACCCACTCCCAATCTCTCTGTCAGGTGCTGCTGGGTAGCCAGTCGTGAGATTGCCTATCTCACCACTAGCTACCCAGCAGCACCTTACAGAGAGATTGGAAGTGGGTGACGGAGAGAAAAATGAGGGGAAAATTAAGTAAGACTGAATTTTTTTTTTAAACCTATCTTGAATACAGGCAACAGCTAGGTATGGAGAGGTATATGGATAAACGATGCCAGCGGTAACAGGAATGGTGAGAGAAACAGAGATTGTTGTTTGGTCAGTCACTCAGCTGACCGATAGTGATTTCGAAAGGAAATGACCAATTTCATTGGGCACAAGAGCAAAGCAGGAAGGTTTGCTTTGTGTTGAGAGACCACTGATAGGTTTGGATTAATCTTGAGCTTGAGTTGCCTCAGTTGATGGGAAATGCTGGGATACAAAGGAGTGGACTTTATGCTGCTGTTTAATGGAGCTCTGGTGAGACCACGTCTGGATCTTCGGGTGTGGTTCCGGGCAGCACCCCTCAGGAAGGATGTGTGTCCTTGGAGGGGGTGCAGCACAGGGTGTATCTCCTCCATGGACAGAGGCAGTGGGAGAGAAGTGGTTAGAATATCAGGTCTGGTTCAATGCTCCCTAACGTGTGGAGAATTGAAGGTGTAATTGGGGAGATTAAAATAATCACTTGATGTCCTGGAGCAGTTGAAGAATCTGTTACCTCTGCTGTGGATCAAAACAAGGGCAAAAAACATAAACATGGGATTCAGGATATTGAGGGAACTGGAAACCCAGAACTGCCCCTGAAGGCTGTCGAGACTGGGGTTCAGTTGAAAGTTTCCACATGGACAGAATGTTGTTAGAATTTGGTGATTAAAGGACATAGAACCAAGGTGAATAAATGTTTAAACACACGTCAGTAGTGGGTGGGGATGGGTTGGAGAGCTGAAGAACCTGCTGCTGATCCTCTATGCATGGGACAAATTTGAACAGTCTCTGTGTGCAGCTGTTGATTTACCAGAAACACGTTTCATATTTTGGCTGTTGACGGGTGTGTGAAACTGGACAGTGATGTGGGGACTATTTCCTTCACCTCTGATTTCCTGTAGGAGATGGCAGCTTGTCTTAATCTGAACAGGGGGCCTCCCACAGGGAACAGACTTGCTAAAAAGAACAAGCAGGCTGCATGATGTATGGAAATATGTTCCTGACTTAGTGACCAACACCGATAAACAATTCTTACGTTACTGAAAAGATAACCGACTAATAGGACTGAGTCTGAAATCAGAAGACGATGAAGAGATGTGCTCCATGCAAGTGCGGAGAACATCGTTCATTTTGAGAAAAACACCTGAACATTTGGTCGGATCAAACCACATTTGCCATTTCTCTGCCCATTTCTGAGCTGATCGATATCCTCCCCCCTTTATACTTTAACATCCTTGCTCACTGTCTGCAGATCCCTGCAGAACCCAGCTGGTCACAGACCTCCAGTCTGAATAATGCCCTTCACCACAACCCTCTGTCTTCTATCAGTAAGCCTGTATTTACCCAGACAACAGAATCACTGTGAGTGCCGTTCACTTTGACCTTCTTGGTCAACCAACCGTGCAGAACTTTCTCAAATGCCTTACTAAGATCCATATAGACAACATCCACTGCCTACCCTCATCGATCACCTTTGTCACCTCCTCAAAAAAATCATTCAAGTTAGTAAGACATGATCTGCTGCGTACAAAGCTATACTGATGGTCCCTAACTAGCCCATTCTCTTCCAAATGGTAGTAAATCCTATCCCAAAGAATCCTCTCCAATTGCTTTCCTACCACTGATGTGAGGCTCACCAGCAAAGCATACTTTGGAAAACAAGTGGAACCAAAACATTCATATCCCGGAAGAAAGAAAACACTGAATGTCTAATCTATCTATGTCTTCCGTAAATTAGTATTGCCCGTATATATGTCTAAATGCCTTTTAATCATTGCTACGTATCTGCTTCCACAACTTCCCCTGGTAATACATTCCACACATCAGTGTTTTGTCCAATCTTCGTAGGTCTTATCTACTGTCATACGCCTTATGACATTGAACACCTCCATGACCATAATACGGACTGTCCTCAAGACATCTCCATTAAATGTCCCAAGTTCCTGTAAAAGGACAAATGGCAATGGTGAAAGTAAAGTCGAAACGGTAACAGGACACCTGTTTAGCTGCCATGGGAGTTGGATTGAGCTGTGTTTGTTGCTCCATGTCTGTTGGAGGTGTATGATTTAGAACTGTTGTAAGACCATTCTGAAGAAGGAACAGATTCTCCACAGAAAGTCTCTCCCTGGGATTTCCTGCCATTGACCCGTGCAACAGCACTTGACTGCCCCCTTGACTGGGCAGCCTCCCGTTTCTCAGTACAACTGCTTCCCTTAGTGTTGCACTTCCTGTTCTTGAAAACCTGGATCAAGAGACCCATGGCTGACACAGATCAAAGTGTTTTCTAACTGTAGTGAGGGGAGACCTATCCGGTACTGAAACTCTTTTTGAATCTCTGAGAGAGAAAATTCTGATCAGAATATAATCCTCCTTCCACCTAAGAAATTCTGGTTCACACAGATTCAGCACTGCTTTCTGGTTGTGGTAGGATGATTCAGTGGCCTGATAACCCTGTCTAGCGTGAAAATAAAACAGGGAGGGCGGCTCCACCGTGGCAAACAAAGGATATTAGGGATAGTGTTAAACCTAAGGAAGAGGCATAGAAATTGGCCTGGGGAAGCAGCAAACCGGAGGACTGAGAGAAATTTGTCAGCAAATTTGCAGATGACACACAGCTGGGTGGCAGTGTGAACTGTGAGGAAGATGCTATGAAGTTGCAGGGTGACTTGGACAGGTTGTGTGAGTGGGCGGATGCTTGGCAGATGCAGTTTAATGTGGATAAGTGTGAGGTTATCCACTTTGGTGGTAAGAATAGGAAGGCAGATTATTATCTGAATGGTGTCAAGTTAGGAAAAGGGGACGTACAATGAGATCTGGGTGTCCTAGTGCATCAGTCACTGAAAGGAAGCATGCAGGTACAGCAGGTAGTGAAGAAAGCCAATGGAATGTTGGGCTTCATAACAAGAGGAGTTGAGTATAGGAGCAAAGAGGTCCTTCTGCGGTTGTACAGGGCCCTAGTGAGACCGCACCTGGAGTACTGTGTGCAGATTTGGTCTCCAAATTTGAGGAAGAATATTCTTGCTAGTCAAGTCAAGTCAAGTCAATTTTATTTGTATAGCACATTTAAAAACAACCCACGTTGACCAAAGTGCTGTACATCTGATTAGGTTCCAATGGAAAAAAAATGAAACATACAGTAGCACGCAAACAGTTCACAGCGCCTCCTCAATGAGCCTCAAACGCTAGGGAGTAGAAATAGGAGGGCTATTGAGGGTTTGCTATTGAGGGCTTGCGGCGTAGGTTCACGAGGTTAATTCCCGGAATGGCGGGACTGTCGTATCTTGAAAGACTGTCGTATGAATGAAAGACTAGGCTTGTATACATTGGAATTTAGAAGGATGAGACGGGATCTTATTGAAACATATAAGATTATTAAGGGATTGGACACGTTAGAGGCAGGAAACATGTTCCCAATGTTGGGGGAGTCCAGAACCAGGAGCCACAGTTTAAGAATAAGGGGTAGGCTATTTAGAACGGAGATGAGGAAAAACTTTTTCAGTCAGAGAGTTGTAAATCTGTGGAATTCTCTGCCTCAGAAGGCAGTGGAGGCCAATTCACTGAATGCTTTCAAGAGAGAGCTAGATAGAGCTCTTAAGGATAATGGAGTCAGGGAGAAGGCAGGAACGGGGTACTGATTGAGAATGATCAGCCATGATCACATTGAATGGCGGTGCTGGCTCAAAGCATCGAATGGCCTACTCTTGCACCTATTGTCTATTGTCTATTTAGAATTCAACAGAGGAGGACAAAGGGGTTAATTAAGAGGGGCGAAATAGAGCATGAAAGAAAGCTTGTGGGGAATATAAAAACGGACTGCAAAAGCTTCTTTAGATATGTGAGAGGAAAGATTAGTGAAGACAAATGTAGGTCACTTTCAGTTAGAAACAGATGAATTTATAATGGGAAACAAGGAAATGGCAGACCAGTTAAACAAGTACTTTGGTTCTGTCTTCGCTAAGGAAAACACAAACAATCTCCCAGAAATACTAGGGGACCGAGTATCTAGCGTGACAGAGGAACTGAAGGAAATTGACATGAGTCATGAAATAGAACCGTAAACTGTTGACTGAAGGCAGATAATCCCCAGGGCCTGATGGTCTGCATCCCAGAGTACTCAAGGAGGTGGCCCTAGAAATCGTGGATACAATTTGATCATTTTCCAATGTTCTATAGACTCTGGATCAGATCCTGTGGACTGGAGGGTAGCTAATGAAACCCCACTTTTTAAGAAAGGAGGGAGAGAGAAAATGGGAAATTAGGGATGTTAGCCTTCCCCTTAGTGGGGAAGATGTTTGAGTCAATTATTAAAGATGTAATAGCAACAGTGACAGGATTGGTCAAAGTCAGCAAGGATTTACAAAAGGGAAATCATGTTTGATTAATCTGGAATTTTTTGAGGACATAACAAGTAGAATGAATAAAGGAGAGCCAGGTGTATCTGGACTTTCAAAAAGCCTTTGGCAAAGTGCCAAACAAGAGATTAGTGTGCAAAATTACAGCACATGGTATTGGGGGTAGGGTATTGACATGAATAGAGAACTGCTGCATGGCTCAGTGCTGGGACCCCAGTTATTTACAATATATATTAACGATTTATACAAAGGAATTAAATGTAACATAAATGTGAGCTGCGAGGAGGATGCTTGAGGCTGCAGGGTGACTTCAATAGGTTGGGTGAGTGGGCAGATGCATGGCAGATGTAGTATAATGTGGATAAATGTGAGGTTATCCACTTTGGTGGCAAGCACCGGAGAAGGCAGATTATTATCTGAATGGTATCAGATTAGGAAAAGGTGAGGTGCAATGAGATCTGAATGTCCTTGTACATCAATCACTGAAAGTAACCATGCAGGACCAGCAGGCAGTGAAGAAAGCTAATGGCATGTTGGCCTTCATAGCGAGAGGATTTGAGTATAGGAGCAAGGAGGTCCTACTGCAGTTGTACAGGGCCCTGGTAAGACCGCACCTGGAATATTGTGTGCCGTTTTGGTCTCCTAATTTGAGGAAGGACATTCTTGCTATTGAGTGAGTGCAGTGTAGGTTCACCAGGTTAATTCCTAGGATGGCGGGACTGACATATGATGAAAGAATGGATCGACTGGGCTTATATTCACTGGAATTTAGAAGGATCAGACCGGATCTTATAGAAACATAAACAAATCTTAAGGGAATGGACAGGCTAGATGCAGGAAAAATGTTTCCCATGTTGGGGGAGTCCAGAACCTGGGGACACAGTTTAAGAAGAAGGGGTAGGCCATTTAGGACTGAGATGAGGAAATGCTTTTTCAGCCAGAGAGTTGTGAATTTGTGGAATTCACTGCCACAGAAGGCAGTGGAGGTCAATTCACTGGATGTATTCAAGAGAGAGTATAGTTTGCTCTTCGGGCTAACAGAATCAAGGGATATGGGGTGAAAGCAGGAACAGGGTACTGATTCTGGATAATCATCCATATTATATTGAATGGCGGTGCTGGCTCAAAGGGTCGATTGGCCTAATCCGGCATCCAATTTCTATGTTTCTATAACAGCTGGGAAGAACCTGTCCCTGAATCTGTTGGTCTGCGTTTTCACACTTCCATACCTTTTGCCTGATGGGAGAAGGGAGAAGAGGGAGTGGCCAGTGTGCGACTCATCCTTGATTATGCTGCTGGCCTTGCCGAGGCAGCGTGAGGTATAAATGGAGTCAATAGAAGGGAGGTTGGTTTGTGTGACGTTTCGGGTTGAGACACTTGTTCAGACTGTCTGAAAGTCTGAAGAAAGGTCTCGACCTGAAGTGTCACGCATTCCTTCTCTCCAGAGACGCTGCCTGTCCTGCTGAATGACTCCAACATTTGGGTCTACCTTCGGTTTAAACCGGCATCTGCAGTTCCTTCCTAAACAGGTTGGTTCGTGTGATAGTCTGGGCTGCATCCACAATACATCCTCAAGTCCAAATTTGGACTTCCTGACCAACGGACCCCAATCAGTGAGGATAGGGGACAAATTATCCTCTGCGATAATCCTCAACACTGGTGCTCTGCACCGTAGAAAGCATTTTATCTGCAAGCATCACAGCATATAACCATATAACCATATAACAACTACAGCACGGAAACAGGCGCGTTCGGCCCTACCAGTCCACGCCGACCACTCTCCCTGACCTAGTCTCATCTACCTGCACTCAGACCATAACCCTCTAATCCCCTCTTATCCATATACCTATCCAATTTACTCTTAAATAATAAAATCGAGCCTGCCTCCACCACTTCCACCGGAAGCCCATTCCATACAGCCACCACCCTCTGAGTAAAGAAGTTACCCCTCATGTTACCCCTAAACTTTTGTCCCTCAATTCTGAAGCTATGTCCCCTTGTTGGAATCTTCCCCACTCTCAAAGGGAAAAGCCTACCCACGTCAACTCTGTCCGTCCCTCTCAAAATTTTAAAAACCTCTATCTAGTCCCCCCTCAACCTACTACGCTCCAAAGAATAAAGACCCAACCTGCTCAACCTCTCTCTGTAGCTTAAGTGCTGAAACCCAGGCAACATTCTAGTAAATCACCTCTGTACCCTCTCCATTTTGTCGACATCCTTCCTATAATTTGGCGACCAGAACTGCACACCATACTCCAGATTCGGCCTCACCAATGCCCTGTACAATTTTAACATTACATCCCAACTTCTATACTCGATGCTCTGATTTATAAAGGCAAGCATACCAAATGCCTTCTTCACCACCCTATCCACATGAGATTCCACCTTTAGGGAACAATGCACAGTTATTCCCAGATCCCTCTGTTCCACTGCATTCCTCAATTCCCTACCATTTACCCTGTACGTTCTATTTTGATTTGTCCTACCAAAATGCAGCACCTCACACTTATCAGCATTAAACTCCATCTGCCATCTTTCAGCCCACCCTTCCAAAAGGCCCAAGTCTCTCTGTAGACTTTGAAACTCTACTTCATTATTAACTACACCACCTATCTTAGTATCATCTGCATATTTACTAATCCAATTTGCCACACCATCATCCAGATCATTAATGTAAATGACAAACAACAGTGGACCCAACACAGATCCTTGGGGTACTCCACTAGACACTGGCCTCCAACCTTGCATACAATTGTCAATCATTACCCTCTGGTATCTCCCATTCAGCCATTGTTGAATCCATCTTGCAACCTCACTATTAATACCCAACGATTTAACCTTCTTAATCAACCTTCCATGTGGAACCTTGTCAAATGCCTTACTGAAGTCCATATAGACAACATCCACAGCCTTGCCCTTATCAATTTCCCTGGTAACCTCTTCAAAAAATTCAAGAAGATTAGTCAAACATGACCTTCCAGGCACAAATCCATGTTGACTGTTTCTAATCAGGCCTTGTTTATCCAAATAATTATATATATTGTCCCTAAGTATCTTTTCCATTAATTTTCCCACCACAGACGTCAAACTAACAGGTCTATAATTGCTAGGTTTACTTTTAGAACCTTTTTTAAAGAAAGGCACAACATGCGCAATGCGCCAATCTTCCGGCACCATCCCCGTTTCTAATGACGTTTGAAATATTTCCGTCATAGCCCCTGCTATTTCTGCACTAACTTCCCTCAATGTCCTAGGGAATATCCTATCAGGACCTGGAGACTTATCCACTTTTATATTTTTCAAAAGTGTCCGTACCTCCTCTTCTTTAATCCTCATAATTTCCATCACTACTCTACTTGTTTCGCTTACCTCACATAATTCAATATCCTTCTCCTCGGTGAATACCGAAGAAAAGAAATTGTTTAATATCTCCCCCATTTCTTCCGGCTCAGCACATAGCTGTCCACTCTGACTCTCTAATGGACCAATTTTATCCCTCGCTATCCTTTTGCTATTGACATATCTGTAGAACCCCTTGGGGTTTACTTTTACATTACTTGCCAAAGCAGGGTTTGGGAACAGCTCCATCCAAGACTGCAAGAAATTGCAGCAAATTGTGGACGCAGCCCAGACCATCACACAAACCCACCTCACTTCCATTGACTCCATTTATACCTCACCCTGCCTGAGCAAGGCCAGCAGAATAATCAAGGACAAGTCTCACCCTGCCCACTCCCACTTCTCCTCTCTCCCATCGGGCATAATGTGGAGAAGTGTGAAAACACACACCTCCAGGTTCAGGGACAGTTTCTTCCCAGCTGTTATCTGACAACTGAACCATCCTACCATAACCAGACTGCAATCATGAACCACTATCTACCTCATTGGAGACCCTCAGACTATCTTTGATCGGAATTTACTGGCTTTACCTTGCACTGAACTTTATTCACGTTATTCCCAGCATCATGTATATGTTCACTGTGGATGGCTCGATTGTAATCATGTATTGTCTGTGTGTTGTCTGGTTAACATGCAACTAAAGTTTTTCACTGGACCTCGGTACATGTGACAATTAACAACTCAAACTGACCAGCGTCTCCCTGTCCTCTAACTGGTGTCTCTCAGTCCCTCTCTCTCAGGGGGCAAGTATCTATACACTGATGGTGTCTCTCAGTCCCTCACTCTCACCAGGATATCTGTACACTGACCGGTGCATCTCAGTCCCACTCTCAGGGGGATATCTGTACACTGACCGGTGCATCTCAGTCCCACTCTCAGGGGGATATCTGTACACTGACCGGTGCATCTCAGTCCCACTCTCAGGGGGATATCTGTATACTGATCTGTGTCTCTCAGTCCCTCTCTCTCAGGGGGATATCTGTACATTGATTGGTGTCCCAGTCCCTCTCTCTTTCAGGGGGATATCTGTACACTGACCAGTCTTTGTCCCTCTCTCTCAGGGGCTATCTGTCTCTCTCTGGTGTCCCAGTCTCTCGCTCTCTCTCAGGGGGATATCTGTATACTGATCTGTGTCTCTCAGTCCCTCTCTCTCAGGGGGGTATCTGTACATTGACTGGTGTCCCAGTCTCTCGCTCTCTCTCAGGGGGTATCTGTACATTGACTGGTGTCCCAGTCTCTCGCTCTCTCTCAGGGCGATATCTGAATACTGATCTGTGTCTCTCAGTCCCTCTCTCTCAGGGGGGTATCTGTACATTGACTGGTGTCCCAGTCTCTCTCTCTCTCTCAGGGGGGTATCTGTACAGGTGACCGGTCTCTCTGTCCCTCTCTCTCAGGGGGGTATCTGTCTCTCTCTGGTGTCCCAGTCTCTCTCAGGGGGATATCTGTACACTGACCGGTGAGCCTTGGCCCCGCTCTCATAAGGGGATATCTACATTGACAGGTGTCCCAGTCTCTCTCTCTCTCAGGGGGATATCTGTACACCGACTTTTAACTCAGCCCCTCACTGGGGTATCTGAGTGTCCTCTTGCTCCACAAAGTGTTCAGCATTGTAATGAGTGGATGGAGCAGAGTGAGATCGATCTTTAATCCGGATCTCATCATTGCCCCTCACCCGCCGCGTGTTGTGGAGACAAACACCTTTTGGGGAATTGAAATCTGTGCTGGGGGCCGGGACAGGAAGCTGCCCCTCTGGTTTCAGTGGGTGGCAACCTGCTCAAGCCGCGGCTCCCTCTCACTCTCAGCTCACTTCCCTATTTAAACAGCGCTGACTGCGGCTCCCGACAAAGCCCGGCCTGAGCTGAAGCCGCCGATTCCCGGAGTGTCCAAGTCTGTCTCAGTGCGCACAGCGATGGGGGTCGCTGCTTATCTCTGTCTCCTTCTGTCCTGTGTGACAGGTGGGTGTCCCCGCGGCGGCGTCACCCCCACTCGGGGCCGGCTGCTTCTCGGTCACTCTTTGACCCTCTGCCTGGTCAACTGTTCATTAAACTTACTCTTTCTTTTCTCTTTTATTGACAGGCGTTCAATCAGCGATCGTGCTGAATCAGACCCCGACCGCGGTGGCAAAGCCCGGAGGGTCCCTCAAACTGACCTGTGCCACCAGCGGCTTCACCCTCACCAGCGACACCTACAACTGGGTGCACTGGGTGAAACAGGTCTCCGGGAAAGGGCTGGAGTGGGTGGGGGCAGTGGACTATGATGATGACAAATATTACGGGCCTGCCTTCAGCGGCCGATTCGAGGTTTCCAAGGACAGCAGCAGCAACGTCTATCTCCAAATGAACGGCCTGAGACTGGACGACACGGCCACCTATTACTGTGCGAGAGACACAGTGAGCGGAAGCGGGGCCGGGCCGGTCCAACAACCCAGAGAGAGAGAGAGCGCCTGCCCTCAGGGCGCTGAGTGAAAGGGCAGCGGCGATCACCACAGCCGCGCTGCCGGCCTCGCTGCGCCGCCATCGGCCGTCGCTGGGATGGGAGACCCGCTGTCAGCCGGGATTCACGGGGATAGGGCGGAGGGGCCGAGGGGACACCGCATCACTTCAGAGGGCAGCTCGGAGCCAAACGCCGTGGGTGCGACCGGAGTCACGGGTCGATCAGGCCCGGTGTCCGTCTGTGAGACACGATAAATGGTTGGGCGAGAAGGGACATCGATGAACAGAGTCAGAGACCGTGGGCTTCAAGCTGACAGTGCGATGTGTGGAGTGACTGGGCTCGGAGACAGTGAGAGGATGGAGGTTATTGTACGGCGGTGAATCACAGTGACTATATGGAGTACTGGCCCACGGTGGCGGAGAGCTGAACAAAAACTGCCCCCGACAAATGAGCGACCGCAGCGCAGTCTGTCTCCACCGATTGTACATCGCTGCTTCCCGGAGACAAATCCCTGAAGCCTGACTCGCACTGCTGGGGGGAAATGTCCATTACTGCCCGGTTAAAAGCCCGAAAGGAGGCGATTGTGTTTCTGAGGGACGGCCAGAGCCGGTGGCAGCAGTCGGCAAAAATGCCTCTTTTATTCACACGTCAGGTTGAGACAAGGACGGATATTGGGATGGAAATGCAGGAAGCGGCTGCTCCTGGTCCGGGCAGGGTTCACGTTGACACTTTGCTGGAATTATTGGATGTGGAGGGTGAGTGGAGTTACTGTACTGGCTGAGTGGGAAGATGGAGCAGTGTGACTATCTTGACTACTGGGGTGCAGGAACCTCGCTGACAGTGACTTCAGGTAAGACCATTTCCTCAATTCCATTTTACCCAGTTGTATTTTATTAATTGACGGTCTTTGCGAATTCTGTAATTGACCTGAACTCGGTGAGATATTTGGAACAATTGCACGGATTTCCCGGAGACAGGCGGGTTTGTCCAGAGTTAGAATATACCCAACAACAATACATTTCCCACCATGTTGAACTGCCGCACAGGCTGCACTTTCTCTGAGTCTAACCATCTTCTGCCTTCAGTCCATCTTGTGCCTGCTGACCAAGCTGGCTTTCTGGGCTAGTCCCATCGGGCACATATCCTTCTGAAGCCTTCTGATCCATTTACTGGATAATCAGAATTCTATCTGCTTTTACAGTTTCCTCTGGCAACTCATTCCAGATACTGCCTATCCAATGTGAATAAAATGCCCCTGAAGTCCCCTTTCAAATCTCTCCCTACTCACCTTACGCCTTTGCCCCCCTGTTTTAGAACCATCTATCCTGGGGGAAAAAGACATTTGAGCGTGCACCTTATCCATGCACCTCATGATCTTGTTCACCTCAATAAGGTTGCCGCCTAGTCTCCTTCGCTCCAAAGAAAAACATCCCACCTTATCCTCCCTCTCCCTAAAACACAACCCCACATATGCAGATAATATCTTGGTGAATCTTTTCCAAGTCCTTTCCAATTTAATGGCATCCTTCCTGTAGCTGGGAGACTAGAACTGCACACAGTACTTACTCTAAGTGTGGTCTCACCAATGACTTGTACTGCTGCATCATGATGTCCCAACGTTTACTCTCAGTACCCTTCCCATTGAAGGCAGTCTGCCAAAAGCCACCTCACCTCCCAGTCCAACTAACTCACCACTTTCAACGAACCATGCTCCTGTATTCCCCAATCTGTCTGTTCAACAACACTCTCCAGGCTCTGCCATTTACTGTGTAAGTCCAGCCCTGGTTTGATATACCAAAGTTCAACACCCCTCACTTGTCAGAGTTAAATTCCATTTGGCATACCTTGGCTCGCCTTCCCAACTGATCTAGATCTTCATGTAAACTTAGATAGCCTTCCTCACTGTCCACTCATGCACTGATTTTGGTGTCATCTGCAAACTTACCATCAATGTTCAGTATATTGCATGGCAAACTGTTAAACATAGGAACATAGAAAATAGGTGCAGGAGGAGGCCATTTGGCCCTTCGAGCCAGCACCACCATTCATTGTGATCATGGTTGATCATCCACAAACGGTAAACCGTGCCTACCTTCTCCCCATATCCCTTGATTCCATAACCCTCTAGAGCAGCTCTATCTAACTCTCTTTTAAATTCATCCGGTGAATTGGCCTTCACTGCCTTCAGAATTCCACAAATTCACAACTCTCTGGGTGAAAAAGTGTTTTTTCATCTCAGTTTTAAATGGCCTCCCCTTTATTCTTAGACTGTGGCCCCTGGTTCTGGACTCCCCCAACATTGGGAACATTTTTCCTACATCTAGCTTGTCCAGTCCTTTTATAATTTTATAAGTTCCCCTCTCATCCTTCTAAATTAATGTAGATAACAAACAACAGTGGTCTCAGCAGTGACCCCTGCAGCAATCCACTTGTCACAGGCCTCCGATCAGAAAAGCAATACTTCACAACTACCCCTTGGCTCTTCCTCCAAACTAATTTTGAATGTATTTGGCTAGCTCATGTTGGGTTCCATGTGATCTAACCTTCCAGACCAGCCCACCATGCCAGACCTTGTTGAACCCTATCAGGTTCATAAGGCACAATTTCCCAAACACAAACCTTCCCAAATCCTTGGCCCACCCTCCCAAGTGATCTAGATCTTCTTAAAATCCCTAATCATTCCGTGCCTATCCAAACACTGGTAGTTCCTGTCCTTCGGGACATTCCCACCAATGAAGTCAGGCTGACTGATGTAGATCCCTGCCTTGGCCCTAATGTCCTTCTTAAATAGCGCAACAGTATCAGCCACCCTCCAGTCTTTTGGAGATTAATCTGCAGTGAAAGATGATGTAAATACCTCTGAAGGAAAGTAAATTATTTTCCCGAGCTTCCCACAAGATCAGAGGATGCAGTTTTAAAGCACTGGGGATTTATCCACCTTAACGCACTTAAAAGCTGCCAATAGTTCCTCTTTGGTCAATTGTATATGATCTAAGACATCACAACTCCAATGATTCAACTCATTCGCTTCCATGATCTTCTCCTCAGTTAATGTGGATGGGAAATATTCATTTAATATCTGCCCCATCTCTTGTATCTACACAAAGATGGCCTTGCTGATCTGAATTTTAAGGGGACCTATTCTTTCCCCAACCACTTTATCTTTATTTGACTATCGAGTCTCTCTTAGGATTTTTATTTACCTTGCCTGTCAGAACCATTTCCAGTCCTCTTTATTGCCCAAGTGCATTCTTAATAATAATAATAATAATATTCATTTATTGTCATTGCAACGAGTACAACGAAATTAAAAAATAGCCAATCCTGACGGTGCGTACAAACATATATGCAATAAATGCAAAAACAAATAAATACATAAATACAATTAAATACAATTATATTAAGTACAAGATTTTTTTAACGGTGTTGCCTAGTGCAAAGGTAGTGTTCAGTGTTAAGTGTGTTCCTACACTCCTTATACTCACCGAGGCATTAGCTTGAGCCCGACAGCCTTAATCTGACGCACGCCTCCAGCTTATCTCTGACCGGAGACTTAACATCATTCAAAAACCAGGATTCTCAAAACGTACCAGACTTGGGCTTCACCCTAACAGGAATATGCTGCCCCTGCACTCTGACTATCCCACTTATGAAAGCCTCCGACATGTCAGCCATCCCCTAACCACTAACAGACTCTCCCAAACAAACTCTGCAAGACCCTTCCCAATGTTTCCAAAATCAGCCTTAACTCAGTTAGGATCTTAATTTGTGGTCCAGTTTCATGCTTCTCGATAACTACTTTAAAACTAGTACAGGTGTAGGAAGGAACTGCAGATGCTGGTTTGAACTGAAGATAGATCCAAAAAGCAGGAATAACTCAGTGGGTCAAACAGCATCTCTGGAGAAAAGGAATAGGTGACGTTTAGGGTCGAGACTCTTCTTCAGATTGAGAGTCAGGGGAAAGGACTCTCAGTCTGAAGAAGGGTCTCGACCTGAAACATCACCTATTCCTTTTCTCCAGAGATGCTGTTTGACCCGTAGAGTCACTCCAGCTTTATGTGTTTAAAACTAGAAGAACTATGGTCACTGATCCAAAAATGCTTCCACACTGATATTTCATTCCCTTTCCTCGTATCTGAAGAGGAGGTTTAGTGTTGTATTCTCTCAAGCGGTTCTAGCAGAACCTTCTTTGAGTTGATTACAGGACCTTTGTGAGATGCAGTTAACAAATTCCATCTCATCCAAGCACTTAATATTGTGGGATACCCAGTCAATATGAGGGAAGTTGAAATCTCCCACAAATATCGCCCTATCATTTGTCCAACTCAGCTAAAGGACAAGCATGGGCTCAATCAGATGAATGGCCCCGTTCTGTGCTCTGAGATTCAATGGAACTATCATTTATTTAGTAAATCCAGTACATGCTCCGTCAAAGAGATCCCATCAAACACATCCAGGGCGGACAGAGCACGAGTCAAATGCAGAGTAAATCTCCCCGTGTCACTGTGCTGTCAGCTACAGATTAGATACAAAGTTCCTTCTGTCGTGTCCCAACACTCCCAGGGAAGGTACAGCACAAGATAGACAATTAGTGAGGCTCCCTCCAACCTGTCCCCTCACACAACCTGGGTACGGATAGACACTGAGTGAAGTTCCTTCACTGTTACATACTCCCAGTGCAGGGACTGAGTGTTTGACTCACAGTGAAGTTCCCTCTACATTGCTCTGTCAAACACTCCTTGTGTAAATGTTTCAGAACACAGAAGGCTCTTAAGATTGTAAAAAAAATTAATGCTGTTTGGTTAAAAAACGAAGGTTCGCAATAATGACTGATTTGAACATGAGAGAATGTTGTACTTGGTTCTAGATGTCGGTTTTAGTCCACCAGGTTTTCTTTGCATTTTGTATTAAATTACAACATTTAGAGATCCTTTGTAAGTCAATACCTTTTATTCTACATTGTGAATTCACTGCTGCCCGTACTTTAGATTCTAAGTCAAGTTGCTTGGTGTTTTTGACATGAGTTTTGCTGCACTAAAGAACTGCTTTTTCTCAGTTCACAGACGGAGGAACGGCTCTAATTTCCTGCCCTCCTCCGTCAGCCGACTGGGTTTGTCCAACAAGTGCTTTGCTCCATTAACCAAGGCTGCTGGTGTCTCAGTGAATCTCAGTGGTCATTCAGAGCACGTTTCATGGTGTCTCCGAGCCCTTCACAGGCAGTGAAGCACGTTCACTGTAGAGCCCTGTTGTAAAGGAGGGACTGTGGATTCACTCTGCACATAGCAGAATCGGCAAACCGCTGGTGAGGGGGGAATGTTGTCCGAGACACCACAGGTACAGTGATCCAATGGACGGGCATCAGGCTGCAATGGGAGGGAAGGAGCTGGGGAACTGGGCAATGGGCCAAAGCACTCGAGTAATCCAGAGGGATGGATGAACAATCCATAGACCTGAGTTTAATTCCACCACAACTGTGGAATTTACACTCTGTTAATAAACTGGGACAGATTGGACCTGTGTCAGATTTTTTTCCATTAGTAACCTGGATTTTGTGCACTAATCCACAGTAATGATGAGCTCTCAGCTTCTCTGCTGTACCTCAGCGGAGGAGATCTGTTGTGTTTGCCCAGTCAAGCCTATATCTGACCCCTGTCCCAGCAACGTGATTGGCACTAAATGCACCCAGAATGGCAACCCAGATGGGCAGTTTACTCTGACTTTACTGCCCCTCCTCACCCCAGCACCCTGCTGCTCCATCCACCCCTCACCCCAGCACCCTGCTGCCCCACCCACCCCTCACCACAGCACCCTGCTGCTCCACCCACCTCCTCACCCCAGCACCCTGCTGCTCCACTCACCTCCTCACCCCAGCACCCTGCTGCCCCACCCACCCCCTCACCACAGCACCCTGCTGCCCCACCCACCCCCTCACCACAGCACCCTGCTGCTCCACCCATCCCCTGCCCCTCCTCACCCCAGCACCCCGCTGCTCCACCCACCTCCTCACCCCAGCACCCTGCTGCCCCACCCATCCCCTGCCCCTCCTCACCCCAGCACCCTGCTGCTCCACCCACCCCTCACCCCAGCACCCTGCTGGCCCACCCAGCCCCTGCCCCTCCTCACCCCAGCACCCTGCTCCCCACCCATCCCCTGCCCCTCCTCACCCCAGCACTCTGCTGGTCCACTCAGCTCCTCAACCCCAGCATCCTGCTGCCAGTATGATGTGTTTTCCAGTCCCTGACCCGCCTCCTGACCACATTAGGAACATTGATCCAAATTAAACTGCACTCACCACCTGCTGGTCCTGGGATGGAAAACACTGAGCTGCAAATCTCGCCGTCTGACATTATTGAGCCTCCTGCACGAAACACTCGGCAGCTCAGGCAGCATCTGTGGGGAGAGAAGCAGTCACCCTTTCGCATCAGTGATCTTTCATCAAACTCTTTCAGTACAATTTCTGACAACCACGCTATTTCCACTTTTATTTGATGGTTTTATAATTTTGTTGAAGGTTTCCACAACCCCAGGCAATCTCAAAGCATTTCCCAGCCCATTAATAACTCAGAGACATAGAGTCATACAGCACGGAAACAGGCCCTTCAGCTCAGCTCGTGCAAGGAGCCTGATGCCCCATGTATGCTAGTCCCACTTGCCCATGTTTACCTCATGTTCTCTAATCCTTTCCTATCCATGTATCTGTCCAAGTGTCTTTCAAATGCTGTTATCATCCCTGCCTCAACTGTTTCCTCTGACAGCTTGTCCACACACCCTGCGTGTGAGAAAGTTCCTATTAAATCTTGCTCCTCTCATCTTACACCTATGTCCTGTCCTCTGGTTCTCCTATCCTGTGTTGATTCCCCTATCCTGTGTATAAAACTGTGCATTCACCCTATCTATTCCCCTCATGATGTTATACACCTTTATAGGATCACTCTTCAGCCTCCTAGAGGTGGAATGGAGGAAAGTCCTAGCCTGCCCTACTTTTCCCTCTAGCTCAGGCCCTCGAGTCCTGGCAACATTCTTGTAAATCTTCTCAGCACTCTTCTGGCCTAATGATATATTTCCTAGCTTGATGAAAACTGAACATTGTACTCCAAATTCAGCCTCACCAATTTCTTATAACTCTCCAGTATAACATCCAACTTCAGAACAGTAAACCCTCATTTTAACGGACCGTGGTGTGGGGGGATATCGTCCGTTATTGCCGAATGTCTGCTTTATACGAGTAAGGTATTATTCATGTTTGCAGTTGAAACAAAGAATGCAGATGCTAATTAATGCACAAAAAGACACAAAGTGCTGGAGTAACTCAACAGGTCAGGGAGCATCTCTGGAGAACATCGATAGGTGAGGTGGGGACTGATTCAGTCTGCTGGGTTACTCAAGCACTATGTGTCATTTCACCTTAAAACCAGGCGCCAGTGCTTCTGCTCCGCACCAGCCCGCCCTTCTTCATCCACCGCACGGTCCGGTGACACGGCTGTGGTTGTGGCTCATGTTGTAGCCTCTGGGCGGCAGTGCTATCTTCAGGCCGCTGTCACTGACAGGGTGCATGGTCACCATGGGGCACCCTCTCCTCTCACCAGCTGCTGCTTCCAAGGTGCAGTATGTTGGTGACTCCAGCGAGAAGGAGGAGGAGACGGCGCTGGAGGGGGGAAGAGGCGAGTGGACATAGGGAGGGGAGGAGAGAGGGGAGAGGTGGAAGCCGTGGACAGAGCGAGGGGAGGGGGGAGGGGGGAGGAGGCCGAGTAGACAGAGTGAGGGGAGGAGATGGAGGGGGGAGGGGGATGAGGTCAAATGGACAGAGCGTGGGGAGGAGATGGCGGGGGGAGGGGGATGAGGCCGAATGGACAGAGCGTGGGGAGGAGATGCAGGGGGGGGGGGGATGAGGCCGAATGGACAGAGCGAGGGGAGGAGGAGGAGGAGGAGGAGGAGACGGCAGTCGAGCAGGGAGAAAACATTTCTTCACACAGAGAGTGGTGAGTCTGTGGAATTCTCTGCCACAGAAGGTAGTTGAGGCCAGTTCATTGGCTATATTTAAGAGGGAGTTACATGTGGCCCTTTTTGCTAAAGGGATCAGGGGGTATGGAGAGAAGGCAGGTACAGGCTACTGAGCTGAATGATCAGCCATGATCATATTGAATGGCGGTGCAGGCTCGAAGGGCCGAATGGCCTACTCCTGCACCTATTTTCTATGTTTCTATGTTTCTATGAGTGGACAACAATAACAGCTGCATCAAGCGGACAATACGGTGGATGACGAAGGGCTTACTTGCGATTGGGGGTGGAGTTGGAAGCCGGGGCTCTAAGCGGTCAGGAGCCATGCATGGCAGGGTTGTTTCGGCAGATGCATCCGCTCTATCTAAAATCTGCTATAAAGGGGTCCATTAAAACGAGGGGTTACTATATATCAATTCCCTGACTCATGAAGTATAAGAAAATAACTGCAGATGCTGGTACAAATCGAAGGTATTTATTGACAAAATGCTGGAGTAACTCAGCAGGTCGGGCAGCATCTCGGGAGAGAAGGGAGACGTCACCCATTCGTTCTCTCCCGAGATGCTGCCCGACCTGCTGAGTTACTCCAGCATTTTGTGAATAAATACCCCTGACTCATGAAGACCTTTTTTTACCAACCTATTCACCTGTGACAACGCGTTCTGGGATCTGTATCCCTCTGTTTGGCAGAAGCTGCCTCCCCAGTGGCCGGTGCGTGATCAGCATTTCACTGCTTGGTCATGCACGGTGTGAAGGGATTGGAAAGGAACCATTTCTCTGCTCTGCCCGACCTTCTCTCGGCCTGAATCACCTGCATTTACTCAGGAAGCTGCATGAACCTGTTGCACGCGCTGGTAATAATCCATTTAATACAGAACCAACTGTTCATTTATTTACATTTCAGAGGTTAAGACCTTGCCTTCAGTCCACATCACCACTTCCTGCAACACAGAATCTGACCAAGAGATCAGCCTCCTCTGTCTGGTCAAGGACTACCAGCCTGAGATCATCAGTCAGACATGGTCCACCAGCAGTGGGGACATCACCACTGGAATCACAAAGTACCCACCAGTGTTGGGACAAAACAGCAAGTACACAATGAGCAGCTTGCTGCGAGTCCCTGCGGCAAATTGGAACAGTAATAACGTCTACATCTGCAAGGCAGGAGACAAGCCGGTGACAGCGACGATCCAGAAGCCTGAAAGTTAGTATGAGATTTTGTTGTCTATTTAAAGCTGATGATAAGACTGAAGTGGAAGCCTTTGTCGAACAATTCGAGTTATTCACAAAATGCTGGAGTAACTCAGCAGGTCGGGCAGCATTTCGGGAGAGAAGGAATGGGTGGCGTTTCGGGTCAAGACCCTTCTTCAGACTGATGTCAGGGGGGCGGGACAATGCAGGAGGAAGCTAATTAATTATTTTGCTCATTCATTCTCCTCCTCTCAGCCAGAGTGCTGCTGCTCAAGGAAAAAGACAGAATTTATATGTTGGGGAGGGGTGGGGGGGGTGCACGGAGGAAGCATCTGCTCTTGATCTGCCTTGATCTGCCAACATTCTATCCACTGCTTTGTCTAATTCCTGCAGCTCTTTACCACCCAAACACTTCCCTCCAGACCAGCTGCTGTACACAGAGCCACACCTATTGTGCCCATGCACAGTATGGAGATTTAAACCATCCTCACTCTTCCTGCACTTTCCCCTCGACCCTGCAGCCGACCCCTCACCAAGTGAAATCCAGTCTCCTTGTGGAAATGACATGAATCTGCATCCACTCTCTCTTTTAACCACTGCCTTCCAGTTCTGATCAGATCATTACTGTCATAACAAAGTAAGTTACTCTTGTCCATCTGACCTCCTTTCGCCACTTAACTTAAAGTTGTGTAGGAAGGAACTGCAGATACTGGTTTAAAGCGAAGGTGAAAGGGAAAAGAGAGATACAGATGGTGATATGGAGAGATGTAGAACTACTAGACCAAGTGGACCCGTTGGGCGCAAGTCTCTCCTGCATTGGTGCAGCACCCTCTCCCTCCTCACCCCCCCCTCTCCTCTCACCCCTCCACTCCTCCCCCCTCCCCATACCCCTCTCCCCTCCCCCTCCCTCCACTCCCCTTCCCCAGCCCCTCCCCTCCCCCACCACTCCCCCCTCAAACACCTCCCTCCCTCCACTCCCCTTCCCCAGCCCCTCCCCTCCCCCACCACTCCCCCCTCAAACACCCCCTCCCTCCATTCCCCTTCCCCAGCCCCTCCCCTCTCCCTCCCCTCCTCCCCATACCCCTCTCCCCTCCCCCTCCCTCCACTCCCCTTCCCCAGCCCCTCCCCCACCACTCCCCCCTCAAACACCCCCTCCCTCCATCCCCCTTCCCCAGCCCCTCCCCTCTCCCTCCCCTCCTCCCCCACTCCCCTCAAACACCTCCCTCCCTCCACTCCCCTTCCCCAGCCCCTCCCCTCCCCCACCACTCCCCCCTCAAACACCCCCTCCCTCCACTCCCCTTCCCCGGCCCCTCCCCTCTCCCTCCCCTCCTCCCCATACCCCTCTCCCCTCCCCCTCCCTCCACTCCCCTTCCCCAGCCCCTCCCCCACCACTCCCCCCTCAAACACCCCCTCCCTCCACTCCCCTTCCCCAGCCCCTCCCCTCTCCCTCCCCTCCTCCCCCACTCCCCTCAAACACCCCCTCCCTCCACTCCCCTTCCCCAGCTCCTCCCCTCTCCCTCCCTCCCTCCCCCCTCCACACATCCCTCCCTCCCCCCTCCACACATCCCTCCTCCCTCCCTCCCTCCCTAGGATATAAATTTAAACTTTAAGATGTCAATAACTTAAAGAATATAACACCGATTTCAATGAAACTTCTTCCATTAGCACCAAAGGGATGACGGTGAGTAAGGTGGGCCTAAAATTGTTGCGCTATCGTGTACTGTTTTGGCTGTAGTTCAGGAACAAACAAACACGCAAACGAGAGTTTTAGTATGTAGATGGGTGGAAACGAGTTACAGACAAAGTTGAGGTTAAGGCAACTTAAAGTTGTAATTCCCAAACCTCCTGCCAATAGAAACAATTGTGTCTCATCTATTCCTGCTCACTGGAACCGGTGATGGCCGTGCTGTTCCTGTGTCTGCTCCAGCACACACTGAGATCACGGATGGTCTGTATGCCAGCCCCACTTACCCAGCTCCACTCTTATCACTGCAGAGTGGCCACACTGCTGGGGAAGCTTGGGTTCTAACCCAGCCTCCTAATCACAGCTCTGTCCAGCATCTCACTGTGGGATCCACCATATCAACACATCACCAGCATATCACCAGCATTGTGGGGAGGGCTGGTACTGGGCTAGGGGTGACTTGTACAAAAGGGACGGGTTGCATCTTAACAGCAGGGGGACAAACATTCTGGCAGGCAGGTTTGCTAGTGTGGCACCTGTGGCTTTAAACTAAGTAGTGGGGGGGAGGGGTTAACAAATTGTGAATATGAAGATGAGGTAAAAGGGAATACAGGAGATATTGCAAAAGACTCTCGGAAGAATGGGAACAGAAGTTCTAGAGGGGAAAAGAAATTAAGGGCAGGGCCAATTGTGACCGATGTGAGAGGGGAGGTAAATACAGAAGTTAAAGTGTTGTACTTAAATGTGCGTAGTATAAAAAATAAAGTGGATGAGCTTGAGGCTCAGTTAGTCATGGGCAAGTATGATGTTGTAGGGATCACTGAGACATGGCTACAAGAGGACCAGGGCTGGGAACTGAATATTCAGGGGTACACAACGTATAGAAAAGACAGACAGGTGGGCAGAGGGGGTGGGGTTGCTCTGATGATAAGGAATGATATTCATTCCCTTGCAAGGGGTGACATAGAATCAGGAGATGTTGAATCAGTATGGATAGAAATGAGAAATTGTAAGGGTAAAAAGACCCTAATGGGAGTTATCTATAGGCCCCCAAATAGTAGCCTCGACATAGGGTGCAAGTTGAATCAGGAGATAAAATTGGCGTGTCAAAAATGTAATGCTACGGTGGTTATGGGAGATTTCAACATGCAGGTAGACTGGGAAAATCAGGTTGGAAATGGACCCCAGGAAAGAGAGTTTGTAGAGTGCCTTCGAGATGGATTCTTAGAACAGCTTGTACTGGAGCCTACCAGGGAGAAGGCAATTCTGGATTTAGTGTTGTGTAATGATCCTGATCTGATAAGGGGACTAGAGGTAAAAGAGCCATTAGGAGGCAGTGATCACAACATGATAAGTTTTACTCCGCAAATGGAAAGGCAGAAGGGAAAATCGGAAGTGTCGGTATTACAGTATAGCAAAGGGGATTACAGAGGCATGAGGCGGGAGCTGGCCAAAATTGACTGGAAGGGGGCCCTAGCAGGGAAGACGGTAGAACAGCAATGACAGGTATTCCTGGGAATAATGCAGAGGTTGCAGGATCAATTTATTCCAAAGAGGTGGAAAGACTCTAAGGGGAGTAAGAGACACCTGTGGCTGACAAGGGAAGTCAGGGGCAGCATAAAAATTAAGGAGAGGAAGTATAACATAGCAAAGAAGAGTGGGAAGACAGAGGATTGGGACTCTTTTAAAGAGCAACAAAAGTTAACTAAAAAGGCAATACGGGGAGAAAAGATGAGGTACGAGGGTAAACTAGCCAATAATATAAAGGAGGATAGCAAAAGTTTTTTTAGGTACGTGAAGAGGAAAAAAATAGTCAAGGCAAATGTGGGTCCCTTGAAGACGGAAGCAGGGGAATTTATTATGGGGAACAAAGAAATGGCAGACGAGTTAAACCGTTACTTTGGATCTGTCTTCACTGAGGAAGATACACACAATCTCCCAAATGTTCTAGGGGCCGGAGAACCTAGGGTGATGGAGGAACTGAAGGAAATCCACATTAGGCAGGAAATGGTTTTGTGTAGACTGATGGGACTGAAGGCTCATAAATACCCAGGGCCTGATGGTCTGCATCCCAGAGTACTTAAGGAGGTGGCTCTAGAAATAGTGGAAGCATTGGAGATCATTTTTCAATGTTCTATAGATCCAGGATCAGTTCCTGTGGATTGGAGGATAGCAAATGTTATCCCACTTTTTAAGAAAGGAGGGAGAGAGAAAACGGGTAATTATAGACCAGTTAGTCTGACATCAGTGGTGGGGAAGATGCTGGAGTCAATTATAAAAGACGAAATTGCTGAGCATTTGGATAGCAGTAACGGGATCATTCCGAGTCAGCATGGATTTACGAAGGGGAAATCATGCTTGACAAATCTACCGGAATTTTTTGAGGATGTAACTAGGAAAATTGACAAGGGAGAGTCAGTGGATGTGGTGTACCTCGACTTTCAGAAAGCCTTCGACAAGGTCCCACATAGGAGATTAGTGGGCAAAATTAGGGCACACGGTATTGGGGGTAGGGTACTGATATGGATAGAAAATTGGTTGACAGACAGAAAGCAAAGAGTGGGGATAAATGGGTCCCTTTCGGAATGGCAGGCAGTGACCAGTGGGGTACCGCAAGGTTCGGTGCTGGGACCCCAGCTATTTACGATATACATTAATGACTTAGACGAAGGGATTAAAAGTACCATTAGCAAATTTGCAGATGATACTAAGTTGGGGGGTAGTGTGAATTGTGAGGAAGATGCAATAAGGCTGCAGGGTGACTTGGACAGGTTGTGTGAGTGGGCGGATACATGGCAGATGCAGTTTAATGTAGATAAGTGTGAGGTTATTCACTTTGGAAGTAAGAATAGAAAGGCAGATTATTATCTGAATGGTGTCAAGTTAGGAGTAGGGGGAGTTCAACGAGATCTGGGTGTCCTAGTGCATCAGTCAATGAAAGGAAGCATGCAGGTACAGCAGGCAGTGAAGAAAGCCAATGGAATGTTGGCCTTCGTAACAAGAGGAGTTGAGTATAGGAGCAAAGAAGTCCTTCTACAGTTGTACCGGGCCCTGGTGAGACCGCACCTGGAGTACTGTGTGCAGTTTTGGTCTCCAAATTTGAGGAAGGATATTCTTGCTATGGAGGGCGTGCAGCATAGGTTCACTAGGTTAATTCCCGGAATGTCGGGATTGTCGTATGTTGAAAGGCTGTAGCGATTGGGCTTGTATACACTGGAATTTAGAAGGATGAGGGGGGATCTTATTGAAACATATAAGATAATTAGGGGATTGGACACATTAGAGGCAGATAACATGTTCCCAATGTTGGGGGAGTCCAGAACAAGGGGCCACAGTTTAAGAATAAGGGGTAGGCCATTTAGAACGGAGATGAGGAAGAACTTTTTCAGTCAGAGAGTGGTGAAGGTGTGAATTCTCTGCCTCAGAAGGCAGTGGAGGCCAGTTCGTTGGATGCTTTCAAGAGAGAGCTGGATAGAGCTCTTAAGGATAGCGGAGTGAGGGGGTATGGGGAGAAGGCAGGAACGGGGTACTGATTGAGAGTGATCAGCCATGATCGCATTGAATGGCGGTGCTGGCTCGAAGGGCTGAATGGCCCACTCCTGCACCTATTGTCTATTGTCTATTGTCTATTGGGGCACTTGACAAGGTTTGCAGATGATACAAAGCTGGGTGGTAGTGTGAACTGTGAGGAAGATGCTATGAGGTTGCAGGGTGACTTGGACAGGTTGTGTGAGTGGGCGGATGCATGGCAGATGCAGTTTAATGTGGGTAAGTGTGAAGTTATCCACTTTGGTGGTAAGAATAGGAAGGCAGAGTATTATCTGAATGGTGTCAAGTTAGGAAAAGGGGACGTACAACGAGATCTGGGTGTCCTAGTGCATCAGTCACTGAAAGGACGCATGCAGGTACAGCAGGTAGTGAAGAAAGCCAATGGAATGTTGGTCTTCATAACAAGAGGAGTTGAGTATAGGAGCAAAGAGGTCCTTCTGCAGTTGTACAGGGCCCTAGTGAGACCGCACCTGGAGTACTGTGTGCAGTTTTGGTCTCCAAATTTGAGGAAGGATATTCTTGCTATTGAGGGCGTGCAGCGTAGGTTTACTAGGTTAATTCCCGGAATGGCGGGACTGTCATATGTTGAAAGACTGGAGCGACTAGGCTTGCATACACTGGAATTTAGTAGGATGAGAGGAGATCTTATCGAAACGTATAAGATTATTAAGGGGTTGGACACGTTAGAGGCAGGAAACATGTTCCCAATGTTGGAGGAGTCCAGAACAAGGGGCCACAGTTTAAGAATAAAGGGTAGGCCATTTAGAACTGAGATGAGGAAACACTTTTACAGTCAGAGAGTTGTTCATCTGTGGAATTCTCTGCCTCAGAAGAAAGTGGAGGCCAATTCTCTGAATGTATTCAAGAGAGAGCTGGATAGAGCTCTTAAAGATAGCGGAGTCAGGGGGTATGGGGAGAAGGCAGGAACGGGGTACTGATTGAGAATGATCAGCCATGATCACATTGAATGGCGGTGCTGGTTCGAAGGGCCGAATGGCCTCCTCTTGCACCTATTGTCTATTGTCCCAGACGCTGGGAGAGTGGAGTCCTACACTGTGGCTGAAGGAATCATGTAATAACAGATATTAAATATGTTACAGCTCATACACCTCCACAGCTCATCCCACTTGTTCCATCCCCGGAGGTTATCCACAATCAAACAACTGCTGTCCTGGGCTGCGTGATATCTGGATTCTCTCCTGACAATATTAAAGTTTCCTGGGAAAAATCTGGAGTTGTGCAAGAAGGCATTGTTCTCCCGTCCACTCCGAGAAGTAACGGTGGATTTCAAACAGTTGCTTACCTGCGGTTGCCTGTGGAGGAATGGACCAACAAACAGGAATATACTTGTGAAGTGAGCCACGAACCTTCCAGCTTCAGGAAAAGGATCAACATGAGATATCAAGAGGGTGAGTGGTGTCTGTGAATTTACTTACAGTATTAAACAATCTTACTGACATTTCAACCAAATTCCAGTCCCTGAGATCAGTCCTGTTGAGCGACGTATTATTTTCAGATTTTGCTTTTGCAATTTATGCCAATGCCTTCCACCAGTAATTCTAACTCATTCTGCAGGACATGGAGAGAGGAAGGTCACCAGTGTGTTTGTTCTCACTCCTCTAGTTCCCTTTGTGTGCAGTGGTAAGAAAAATGGGGCAGTGAATAAACCACAGGTCCCATCTGACATCTGGAGAAAATCTCTCTTCCCTTCTCACTGTCTTCTTTGTGTTTGTTTCTCCAAATCCATCCCTTTCCACTGTTTCCGGAGAATCTGTTCTGTAGAATATTTTTTCATTGAAATGTAGGTGCCCTGGATTATTTTTGAACTCATCTCCACCCTCTTTAAAGTGTTGTCTGATCCTGGACAAAGTGAAGCAGTTGATCATGGTTGGCATAAACTCATGCTGATAAATACTGAGGACACAGACTGGGAATATGTGGATCTCCTGTTCTTCAACACAGGAGGGGAGGTGAAAATCTCTTAACACTTAAATCCATGAACCTTCCATTTCCAGGTGGAGAACGTCCCAGCTGTTCGAAGTGTATGCCGAAGTTCTTCTACCAGAGTAATCTCAATGTGACATTCTCAGATGGTTCTACCGGGCAGTATCATTGTTGGGGAGGAAAGTGTCAAATAAAGTAATTGGCTGCGTATGGAATTTGTCATTCTATTATTACAACCCATTGATAAGATTCAAACCCAACCCCTGGTATCCATTGGGATCAAAGTGTACCAGAGTGAGGACAAATATCCAATTCACGTTGCCACCCTCTCCCCACCACTCATTGCCTGTATACTCATTCATTTGTGGACATTGCTGCTTCACATCCCAGTGCCACTGACTAGATTCCTTCATGCTCTGACTCCAGTCAGCAAGGACCACCCAGAGACCGCGAGGCAGGAGATGTTTAAGGTGAACTGTGTGAAATGTCAAAGTGGCTCAGTAAAAAATTGGGTGATCCTTTATAAAGGCAAACTGGTGAGGCAAGATGCAGGGTTCTTGAATCCAGAACCAGGGGCCACAGTTTAAGAATAAGGGGTACATTGAGAACGTAGGTGAGGAAAAACTTTTTCAGTCAGAGAGTTGTAAATCTGTGGAATTCTCTGCCTCAGAAGGCAGTGGAGGCCAATTCACTGGATGCTTTCAAGAGAGAGCTCGATGGAGCTCTTAAAGATAGTGAAGTATGGGTAGAAGGTAGGAACAGGGTACTGATTGTGAATGATCAGCCATGATCACATTGAATGGCGATGCTGGCTCGAAGGGCCGAATGGCCTACTCCTGCACCTATTGTCTATTGGCTCTAATTGGTC
Organism: Rhinoraja longicauda; assembly: GCF_053455715.1. Taxonomy (NCBI): domain Eukaryota; kingdom Metazoa; phylum Chordata; class Chondrichthyes; order Rajiformes; family Arhynchobatidae; genus Rhinoraja; species Rhinoraja longicauda. The sequence goes on from NC_135968.1 coordinate 3,061,592, forward strand.
TCCTGTCCTACACTGGCTTTGGATGAAAACTGGTTAGCACAAATTGCCATTTATTAAACCACCTCCTTCAGAAGGCAGTGGAGGTCGATTCTCTGGATGCTTTCAAGAGAGAGTTATAGTAGATAGAGCTCTTAAAGATAGCAGAGTCAAGAGATATGGGAAGAAGGCAGGAACGGGGTACTGATCGTGGATGATCAGCCACGATCACAGTTAATGACAGTGCTGGCTCAAAGGGCCAAATGGTCTACTCCTGCACCTATTGTCTATTGTCTCCCAAACACAGACCTCAGTCCAAGGGAGAAACTCAGGGAATGCAATGAATGTTGCAAGGAATGGATGTGGTTTTGTTATAATCATCCAAGGATAAGCAATACAAAATGTCTCTTGTGGAAGATACCAATATTTTACAGCATGGAGAGTAACCATACTCTGTCAGGTTTCATATGAAGCGATTTCCCCCCACACCGGGATGGTGGAACTACAAGACTGTCACTGATATGGGATGGGATTGACCATCTTGCAAAACCACATGTTCAACAATATCACATTGCAGATTAAAACAAGATTCACAAAGCAAGAACATTGTCCACTGTTAAACTAGGCTTACAAATTTCTGATGACACTGCAACAACTGTCATCCAGACGAATATCATGCACAGAACTATTTTTGAAAGGAATTTGCTCACCATTTTGCTTAAAGAAGGAGGGTTTGTGAAATAGACAACATCATACACTGACAAATGTCAGACAGACACAGTGTGTATGACCTCTGCTTTCTACGCAGCTGAAGGCTTTGACTCCCAGGCTCACTGAAAGTTTCAATTCTGATACAAACGCAATCAACCCTCCACAATAAGTGTTTGAGAGCACAAACACCTCATGTGGCCCAAAGTGACCGAGTGTGTAAACAGTGCACACACGAGAGTGAGCTGAGTGGAACTAGACTTATGATGGTGTTTCAGAAGACACGTGGCAGTGCAGGTCAGGGGCAATGGATGAAGAATCATTCTCTTCCTCGCCCAGTGATTCTGTAGTGAAACGGGAAAGTACATCTAATGCAGAATTTCATCCCAATCTGCAGCAGGAGGGGACCTTGATACTTCTACGGATTTATGATTTGCTCTGCTGTTGCTGGATAGTCAGCCACTAATTTATTTCAGATAGTTGCTATCAATTACTGAAACGCCTCCAAGACTTCACTGGAGCACAGTCACACAAAACTGACATCAGCCTGTAGCCATTTTGCTACCGGTGTGGAGTTGTGTAGTGGCCAGAACAGATACGATGACATATTTCCTTCCGTGAAGTACAACAGTGAACTATCGACATGCTTCACCACCAACGGAAGCGTTTTACGTCAGAATGCATTAATAGAATTTAAATTCCCAGATCACGGGTTGGAATTTGAACTCATGTCACCAGATCGACAACTTCTGGATTCACATTTACTGTCACTCTTCATTTCAAGGAGGAGAGACGGGGAGATCTGCTGAGTGAGCTTTGGTGCTTGTGAGCAAGTGTGTGTAACATGACACAGCAAGTGATACAAAGGTGAAAGGAGTGCAGGCTTATGAGTGCCCAGGGTTGGAAGAATGCCACCTTTACTGAAGGTTGTGTGGGTGGTGAAGGTTTCAGAGATGGTGAGGGACATGGTCAGAGTAAGACTGGGATATCAGCATGTAACATTGTTAAACTGAGGGAATCCCAGGCTTGGCCCACAGGGAGAAAAGTTGCTTTTCTCATTCATGTTGCTCAGTATTACTAATTGATGCTGTAGGGGTTCCAAGCAAAGCATATATCAAATTGTGCTCCTGTAATGTACCAGCAGATCATGGTTCTGGGAAAGAGAGTCACATCCCTGTTGATGGGTCCTTTGATCTGTTTTTTCAGTCGAAATACCCAGCCTACTATTTAACACGAGTTTTTCTGCAATTCTATGTGCAATAAATCTAGCCAGTGACTACTTTGATCTGTCATTGATCAGTCTTTTATGTGATGACATAAAAATCTTAAAGTTTTTTTATAAGACACCTATTTGGATTTCTGCCCTGTCTTTCCATTAGTAACAGATGAGTATCAACTAAAATTCTGAAGTTTTCCATTTCTGATCCACAGAATTGTCCGTCTTGATTAAAAACCCTGGCATAAAAGAGATTTGGATCAACAAGACCGCTACGCTGGTGTGTACAGTGATCTGTACTGATTCGAGCCAGGTCCATGTCACCTGGAAGGTGGGAGGAAAGGAGAGAACTGAAGGAGTTGTGACCCGTACACCGAGCCGTGAAGGCACGCGAGACCCAGTTACCAGTGAACTCTGGACCAGTGTGGAAGAGTGGACCAGCGGGGTGGAGTTTGTGTGCTCCGCCCAACGATCTCCATCATCCTCACCAGTGTCAGCACGGACCCACCATAACAAAGGTGGGAAACAGACCAGTGATTAAATGGCAATGAGAGAGAGAGGGTACAGAGAGGGTTTACAAGGATGTTGCCAGGGCTACAAGGTCTGAGGTATAGGGAGAGGTTGAGTGGGCTGGGACTCTATTCCTTGGAGCGTAGGAGGATGAGGGAATATCTTTTTGACGTGTGTAAAATCATGAGAGGAATAGATCGGGGAGATGCACAGTGTCTCTTGCCCAGAGTAGGTGAATTGAGTACCAGAGGACATACATTTAAGGTGAAGGGGAAACGATTTTATAGGAATCTGAGGGGTAACATTGTCACACAAAGGGTATTGGATGTATGAAACAAGCTGCCAGAGGAGGTAGTTGAGGCAGGGACTATCCTAACATTTATAAACAGTTAAACAAGTACATGGATAGGACAGGTTTGGAGGGATATGGACCAAACACGGGCAGGTGGGACTAGTTTAGATGGGACAGGTTGGCCGAGGTGGGCAAGTTGGGCTGAAGGGCCTGTTTCAACACCGTATCACTTTATGACTCTATGAGAGAGTTTAACATTTATTTTCCTCTGTTCCAGTTGAGCCAAAAAAACCTGAAGTCAGACTGCTGCTTCCAGCACACGAAGAGACCAAGCATAGCCACAAGGTCACCCTCGAGTGTGTGGTCTCTGGATTCTACCCAGACCTCATAAACGTCACTTGGAAGAAAGACGGCGCCCTGATCTCCATCAACACCAGCGCTACACCGACTGCTCTGGAGCAGGGCGGCACTTTCAGTGCCAGGTATTTCCTGACCATGAGTACAGAGGATTGGAAGTCAGGCTCACGCTTCAATTGTACAGTGCATCATCACGCCTCCAACACCATCCTCACGAAGGACGTGAAGAACAGCCAAGGTAGGCTCCTGGGTTTCACCTCACTCTCCACATTGTTTGCTGTGTGCTGTAAACTGTGCCACACATGGGCAACACTGTAACATGGTGCAGTCCTGCTGTGGGCTTGTAAGTGAGTCTGGCCACAGAAATAATTGTATCTTTGACATTGCTTTAGTAACTTGAGGGCAATCCACGCCAGTTGACAGGCCAGACATGGTGGAGATCCACGATACTCTTCTTCCAAACGGGCTTTCCCTCTGCCTTTGTACTTAATGTGAGTGAGTGCCTCAGCTGTGACAGAATGTCCATCAGAGCAGCTCTCTCCCCGCCCCAGCGTGGCAATGTGTAGCAGTCTCTGCAGGCCGGCTGCAACACACAACATTCTGACAAAGCAGCAGCAGAGTTTAGTTACACCTCATGGATACAAACTGCATTTAAACAGTTGTGACTAAATGAAAGGACACAAAGTCGAGACCCTTCTTCATTCCACTTGTGACTAAATAAAATATTGCCGGTGCTTACATTTTATAATATAAATTGAAGAACTTTCCGCTGACTGGTTAGCACACAACAAAAGCTTTACACTGTACCTCGGTGCACGTGACAATAAACTAAACTCAATTGAACATTTTGACCTCGAACATTAGCTCTATTTGCCTCTCCACAGAGGGTATTTTCTGCATTTGATTCAGTAAATAGCTGGTTAAAGGTTTGGTGATCACAAAACTGTCAAATAATGTCATAATCATAATCGTAATCGTAATTTATTAGCCAAGTATGTTTTGCACCATACGAGGAATTTGATTTGCCATACAGTCATACCGAAAAAGCAACATGACACACAAAATACATAAAAGTTTGACATAAACATCCACCACAGCGGCTCCTCCACATTCCCCCCTGTGATGGAAGGCAATAAAGTCTTATCTTCGTTCCTCCTTCCCTCCCGCGGTCGGGGGAGTCGAACCATCCGCAGCCGGTGATCGAGCTCCCACGTCAGGGCAGTCTAGGCTCCCACATCGGGACGGTCAAAACTCCTGTGGCTTGGAGTTCCCCAAATCGGTCCCTAACCAGGGACCGTGAGCTTCACGATGTTAAAGTCCGCAGCTCCCGCAGGTTGGAGCACCAAAGGCCGACCCCTGGCAAAGGCATCGCCTGCTCCAAGATGTTAAAGTCCACAGGCTCTGCGGTTTTGCAGCTCTAGAAGTCCCAAACAAGAGGCTGCCAACTCCACGATGTCAGGCCGCAGTGCGGACGGAGATACCACACGGCAAAAGTCGAGGAAAGAGATAAAAATAGTTTCCCCCACCCCCACAAATACAAACACTAAAGATAAGCTAAAACATACATTTTACAACAAACTAAAAACACAAAGAATGCAAAAGATGAAGACAGACAGTTGGCGAGGCAGCCATCGTGCGGCGATCCCCTGGTGGTCAACCTGTCCATTCACATTGTTCGGCAGGGTTTCCTTGTGGGATCAATAGGAAGCTTCATTCCTTCACCACTGTAGATAAATCTCTCTGATGTTGATGGACCGCCATATCATTTGGTGGAGATGAGCACGAAATGTTGGTGTTTCAGTGACAAGCTGCTCCATCAGGGAACGGTGACATGATAATTGTGATTTCTCCCAGATGAATGTCCAGATACCCGCCCCTCGGTCACTTTAAGCAAACCTTCCTTCGAAGAGATCTGGATGAACAAGACAGCCACCATTCTGTGTAAGGTGGTTCACAGTGATTTAGAGGGATTCAGGGTAACCTGGCAAGTGAATGGAATGAAGAGAGAAGACGGGGTAACACCTCTGGGTGAAGAGAGGATCGGAGGTGCAGACACCATCACCAGCGGACTGACGGTCCCCGCTGCAGAGTGGGAGAATGGGACTCTGTACACATGTGTGGTGGAGGACAAGAGTTTGCCAACGCCGGAGAGGAAATCCATCAAGAAGCAGACAGGTACGTGTGGACAGAGGTTGGTGCGAATCTAATCTGAGCAAATGGACTGATTTATCACATCCAGCATAGAAAATAATTGCAGGAGCAGGCCATTCGGCCCTTCGATCCTGCACGCACATTCAATATGAGCACGGCTGATCATCCATATTCAGTACTCGCTTCCTGCATTCTCTCCATATCCCTTGATCCCTTTACCCCAAGAACTGTATCCAACTCATTCTTGCATTTCATTCACTGGATGAATTTAAAAAATAGTTAGATAGAGCTCTAGGGGCTAGCAGAGTCAAGGGATATAGGGAGAAGGCAGACACCGGTTACTGATTGTGGATGATCAGCCATGATTACAATGAATGGCGGTGCTGGCTCGAAGGGCCAAATGGCCTCCTCCTGCACCTATTTTCTATGTTTCTATATATTTAATAATTGGGCTTCAGTGCTGTCTGTGGCAGAGAATGCCCAGGTTCACCACTGTCTGGGTGAAGACATTTCTCCCCCTCTCACACCTACACAGCTTCACCCCAGACTGTCATCTCCTGGTCTGGATTCCCCAATATCTGAAACATGCTTCCTACGCCTCATCTGTCCAATCCAGTTAAGAATTCAATAGTTTCTATCAGATTCCTTCGGATTTTTCTGAACTCCAGTGGATATCTAATGGATATTAGGGTGGACTTACAGATGGTCAGAGAGTGTGAGGGACTAAAAGAAGACTAAGCTCTCCTGACCAACCACATCACTAAAATCCCAAGTCACCACGACACCGTCGCTCAAAACCACACTGGTTCCCACAGCGTGAGCTGCTTTGATAGAGTCGAGGGAGAGGGATTTGCACCTTTCACAAGCCGAGGTGCAGACTGAGTCAGGACTGGAAGGGCAGGGAGCTTGAGGCACAGACCAAAGTCCAGCAGATCATTTAAGCAGAAGGGAAGATGGAACAGACAGCACAGGACGAGGCAGGTCCAAGGACTGAGTTCCACTTTCTATAGAGTCTCTGCATTCAATGGTTCCTGTTGATGAACGACCAAATTTAAACTCACTGGAAGCTATAGTTCAGTTTAGTTTCGAGATACAGTGCAGTAACAGGCCCTTTGGCCCACCAAGCCCGCGCCGACCAGCGATCCCACGCAGTCACGTACAAACTCCAAACAGACAGCACCCATAGTCGGGATCGAACCCCTGGTCTCTGGTGTTGTAAGGCAGCAATTATACCGCTGCGCCACCAGGCAACTCTGTAAAATGTACCAGAGGCATGATTCTATTCCACACATCACTACAATGAGCAGAAAGGAAAAGCCTTTAGTTTCTGGTGAACTGAGGTCCCTCTGGATGTAAACGTTGTCCATGTCAGTATAAGATTAGAATGTGTTGGGGAAGTACAGAATTACCGACAGATTCAGTCTAACTCAGGTTCTCTCTGTTCCCAGATGGAGTTGTGACTCGTCCTCAAGTCTACCTTCTCCCCCCTTCGTTGGATGAGGTGGAGACGGATGAGACGGCCACCTTGACGTGCCTGGTCACCAAATTCTCTCCAGAAGACATCTATGTGGCCTGGATGGCCAACGACACCCTTCTGAAGACAGGGATCGTGAACCAGCCCGTGACCAAGGACACCAGAAATAGGTGGAACACCATGACCAGTCAGTTGAAGGTTTCTCCAGAGGAGTGGAACAGCGGCACCACGTTCTCCTGTGTGGTGGGACATGGGTCCATCACAACCAGCCTGTTCAGAAGCATCAATAAATCTCACAGCAAACCCACTCTGGTCAATGTCTCACTTGTTCTGACTGATAGCTTTAAATCTTGTGTATAACACCCCATGATTCATTTATAAAACACTTGTTTTGTTCATTTCTGGATTATTAACTGACCCAGAGGATGATGGGTTAGCTCCCTAATACTTCATCAAAATGTGAACCTTTGTAAATCATTTTTTTTTAAATCCGACACAAGAATCAAATTTTGCCACAGTCATAATTCACCACAAATGTCTGAGCTTCTGGATACTTTTACAGAACTTTTCTGCCATGTTTGATCAGATTTCAACCCTGTGTGGGATCACACGAGGTATTAAATCTATGTATGTGTCAATGTACCAATACAAGTTCAATAAATGTGATGTGAAAAAGGTTTTATGTGCGTGTTCCTGACTGGTGTGTTTTGGGTGGCAGTACATGAGTAACTTGGGATGTGAGGTGTGCACATTCTAGGAGAAGCACAGCAGCTTTCATGAGGTGACATTGCTCACCACTGAGCCACATATGATATCTGTGTCTAACCTGGGGGATGGTTATTTGAGGAGTCTCTGTTCACAGTCACTGTGCTGCTGCTCACTGGGTGGGTGTGCACGGATGATGTTAAATAAAAGAGACATCTATCTCATCATTGGTAACTGTTCTATTCCAATGGTACAAGTAAACATCTGCTTGTCAGTGCTTAAAGTAAATCTGTTCTTGAATCTGCTGGTATGTGCTTTCAAACATCTGTATCTACTGGAGAGGGGAGAAGAGAGAATGACTGGGATGTGAGGGTTCCTTGATGATGTTGGCTGCTTCCCCGAGGCAGCGTGAAGTGTCGATGGTGGAAGGAGTAAAAGTCTACGGTGGGGGATGCACTGCCCATTGAGTGGGCCGAGGGCTGTTTAGTTTGGGTTAGTTTAGTTTGGTTTAATTGTCACGTAGACCGAGGTACAGTGAAAATGCTCTTTGTTGCGTGCTAATCATTCAGCGGAAAGACTATATGATTACAATCAAGCCATCCACAGTATACAGATACATGACAAAGAGAATAACGTTTTGTGCAAGGTAATGTCCGAGCGTCTCCAGTGAGGTAGATGGTAGCTCAGGGCTAGTTGGTGAGGGGATGGTTCAGTTGCTTGATAACAGCTGGGAAGAAACTGTCCCTGAATGTGGAGGTGTGCGTTTTCACACTTCTATATCTTTTGCCTGATGGGATAGGATATAAGAGGGAGTGGCCAGGGTGCGACTCGTCCTTGGTTATGCTGCTGGCCTTGCCGAGGCAGCGTGAGGTATAAATGGAGTCAGTTTGTTTGTGTGATGGGCTGGGCTGCAACCACAATTCGCTGCAATTTCTTGGATGGAGCTGTTCCCAAACCGTGCTGTGATGCATCCTGATAAAATGCTTTCTATGGTGCATGGTGCACTAAAATTGAATACCAATAAAGAATTGAATAGCATGTAGTTTTATTTGTATTAGTGTTATTGTATTTGTATAAGTGTTGTGGAGAATGTATTGTGTTTGATTATAAGAAATTAGAGTGTGCGCATAATTTCAAGGGTCAAACTCTGTATAAATGTTGAGTGGAATTTCAGAGCAGTAGGTAACTGGGACTGTGCTGCTCTCCTTGTGCACAAGTCAATCTAGTGAGTCTGGAAAATGAATGCAAGTCGTCAGAGTCCAGTTGATCAACGACGACAACACCAGACCTTGTCCGGTTTGTAAGCTTTCTATTTCTCATCTGCAGAATTGTCTGTCTTTATCCAAAATCCCTCCACTGAAGAGATTTGGATCAACAAGACCGCTACTGTGGTGTGCATGGTAGTGGGTGCTGATCTGAGCCAAGTCCAAATCTACTGGCAAGTGAGCGGAAGGGAGAGAACTACAGGGGCTGTGACCTACCAACAGAGAGGGGAAAGGACCCAAGACAGAGTGATCAGTAAACTCCGGACCAGTGTGGAGGAGTGGACCAGTGGGGTGGAGGTCGTGTGCTCTGCCCAACGATCTCCATCATCATCACCAGTGTCCGCACGGACAGAAAGTGCCAAAGGTGGGCAAGAGATCAGCAAAGATATGGCCAACATTAGTTACCATGAGCAAGGGAGTTTAACATCTACTTTGCTCCTCTGTTCCAGTTGAGACTAAAAGTCCCAAGGTCAGACTGCTGCCTCCAGCTCACCAAGAGACCAAGCGTGACAACGCAGCCCCCCTCGAGTGTGTGCTCTCTGGTTTCTACCCGGACCTCATTAACGTCACTTGGGAGAAAGACGGAGCCCCGATCTCCGCCAGCACCAGCACCACACCGACTGCTCTGGAGCAGGGGGGGACTTTCAGTGCCAGCCACTTCCTGACTGTGAGTTCAGAGGATTGGAAGAAAGGCTCAGTCTTCAGCTGTACAGTGTCTCATCCCCCCTCGAACACCAGTATCAGCCGGAAAGTGAAAAGCTTTCAAGGTAAAATGCTGGGATTCACTCGAATGATCACATCTTTTGCAAAATAGGGCGCAGCAAGTTTAGCACTGTAGGACAGTGTTGCAGTGTGTGTGTGTGTGTGTGTGATAACCAAGAGCCCAAGACTAGGACACAACGCAATTTACTTGTGTGATTTCATAACTTCAGCTTCTTCCAAAACACCTCGGCAGCCAGGCCAGTGAAGACCAAGCCTGCTGTTCTTCAAAATTAGTGTCACAGGGTCAGTCCACTCATTGTTGTAGGTCCCCTGTGTGTGGCATCTCATTTAGCCAACCAGTTGTCTTCTGTAAATTTGAAGAGTGGGGTCGAGTATTTGTATTTGTACAATTGTTTGTTCACACTGGAAAAGAGGTCCATCAGAAAGTCCATTGTGTGGATGGAGCTCGGTACAATCATGTTGGCATTGGAGTGATCATGGAGTCATAGATTTATACAGCACGGTAACAGGCCCTTCGGCTCAGCTTGCCTGTGCCAACCAAGGTGCCCGATCTACACTCGTCCCATCTGCCCATGTTTGGCCCAAATCACTAATCATCTCAAGTTCATAAGTGATAGGAGCAGAATTAGGCCATTTGGCCCATCAGGTCTACTCTGCCATTCAATCATGGCTGATCTATCTCTCCTTCCCAACCCCATTCTGCTGCCTTCCCCCCTTAACCCGTGACGCCCACACTGATCAAGAATCTATCAATCACTGCTCTAAAAATATCTCCTGACTTGGCCTCCACAGCCTTCTGTGGCAATGAATTCCACAGATTCACCACCCTCTGACTAAAGAAATTCCTCCTCATCTCCTTCCTAAAGGTTCGTCCTTTAGTTCTGAGGCTATGGTCTTAGACTCTCGCACAAGTGGAAACACCCTCTCCACATCCATTCTATCTAGGCCTTTTTTCACTGTTCGTCCTATCCATGTACCTGTCCAAATAACTTTTTAACATTGTTATAGTTTCTGCCTCAACTACCTCCTCCTGCAGCACACTCCATGTACCCAGTGCCCTCTGTGTGAAAAATTTACCCCTCAGATTACCATTAAATCTGTCCCCCCCCCTCACCTTAAACCCATGTCCAATGGTTCTTGATTCCCCTACTCTGGTTGAATGTGCCTGTGCATCTGTGTGTCTCACCAGCTCCTGCATTCTGTCAAATTATGGTTATCTCCTCTTTTAGACTATAGACAATAGGTGCAGGAGTAGGCCATTCGGCCCTTCGAGCCAACACCACCATTCAATGTGATCATGGCTGATCATTCTCAATCAGTACCCTGTTCCTGCCTTCTCCCCATACCCCCTGACTCCGCTATCCTTAAGAGCTCTATCTTGCTCTCTCTTGAATGCATTCAGAGAATTGGCCTCCACTGCCTTTCATATTGGGCCGATAGTAACAAGACCAGGTTGTGGTTAGTTGAGCAGTTGGTATTCTTGAGGAAAGGGAATGTCTCTCCAGAAAGTTACTGCTACTCAGTGTCGCGTGCAGACTGCTGTTCCAGGGTTCACAGTGTGAACTGGGTTGTGACTGTAACATTCTGCACAACACCCAACACACTGTTTGTTTAGTTTAGTTTAGAGATACAGCGCAGAAACAGGCCCTTCGGCTCATCGGGTCCACACCGACCAGCGATCTCTGCACACTAACACCATCCTACATAAACTATTGACAACTTACAATTTTAACGAAGCCAATTAACCTACAAACCTCTATGACTTTGGAGTGTGGGAGGAAACTGATGGACAGGGAAGGATTTGTGATCATCTTTGTGAATGGTTCTGGTTCTGGTTGATTACTGCGCAAACACTTCATAAGTGGTTATCTCGCGCAGGTTGCATGTGATCAACTCATTCAGAAAGTGGAAAGATACAGAAAGAAGGGCCAGTGATGAGCTTTGCCTGTGGCAATGTGTTCAGCTCAATGTGTGTGGACCATACCCAAAGAGGAGATACTGGCTCACAGGGAGGGTTGAACAGACCTGGACTCGCCAGGATAAATTACAAAGTGAAATGATGCTGAATAAGTTGTCATTTAGAAGGCTAAAGGAAGATCTGTTCAATGTTTTCACAAAGTTAATGGGAGCTAACAGAATAGATTATCCTCAGATGATGCACACCTCCACATTCAGGGACAGTTTCTTCCCAGCTGTTATCAGGCAACTGAATCATTCAACCACATCCAGAGAACAGTCCTGAACTACTATCTACCTCATTGGTGACCCTCGGACTATCTTTGATCGGACTTTACTGGCTTTACCTTGCACTAAACGATATTCCCTTATCATGTATGTATACACAGTAAATGACTCATTTATACACGTGTTTTGTCTTTCCGCTGACTGGTTCGCACGCAACAAAAGCTTTTCACTGTACCTCAGTGTACGTGACAATGAACTAAACTAACTAACTAGATGAGGAGGGATTATTTTTTAGTTATGTACAGTGCTCCCTGGGTTACAAATGATCCACCTGATTTGTGGAAATCCAACTTTATACAAAGTACACGGTCTAGATGTTAGAGGCAGCCATGTGTTCCTGTTGTCATCATTTAATTCAGACAGTGTTGATCTGTTGATCCTCAGAGCAAACTAACTGTCTCACCTTCCCATTTGTTTTGCAGCCGGCACAGACTTGACGGGAGAGGAAGGAAAGGAGGAACTGGGGGACTTGGATGGAGATGACAATGTGCTTACAGTTGCTGCCTTCGCCATTCTGTTCATTATCAGTTTCCTCTACAGTACCTTCGTCACGGTTGTCAAGGTAACAATGACCAAGGACAGAGATACTTTGTGACCCCCACACTTTTACCGTCCATTCCTCACCACACTGTGTTCTCTACTCTGGAATCCTCACCACACCAGTCAACAGATGATGCAGTCTGGGACCCTTCACATCCTCCTGCACTTTGAACCTTTCCTCTTTACTCCTGTCCTCTGGGACTTGGTACAGCAAACATTCATGGAATGTTGGGTATTTGGGGCAATGACGCTGGGCTCAAACAAGGAAATCAAACAAATGTATTCATGTAAAATGTTGGGTGGCACGGTGGCGCAGCTGTAGAGATGCTGTCTCACAGCGCCAGAGACACGGGTTTGATCCTGACTACGGGTGCTGTCTGTACGGAGTTTGTACGTTCTCCCCATGATTTGCGTGGGTTTTCTCCGAGATCTTCGGTTTCCTCCCAAACTCCAAAGATGTACAGGTTTGTAGGTTAATTGGCTTGGTGTAAATGTAAAAAAATTATCTCTCAGGTGGTGTTAATGTGCAGGGTCGGTCTCGGTGGGCTGAAGGGCCTGTTTCCATGCTGGATCACTAAACTACAACTAACAGGGTACTCAGTATCTGAAACCTGAGCCCAAGTATGGGAACTCTCTTAAGCCCACAACTGGTATTCAGACTGTGTATCCCTTAGAGTTGACCTCAGCCACTAATGAAAGACCACCTGTCCATGAGGGTCCATCTCATACAACATGCACAGACCACCAATCCTCGAGGGTCCTAGAAAAGGTGCAGACCCTCTGTCCATGAGGGTCCATCTCTGAGGTTAAGGACAGACTGTCTGTTATTTAGTTGCCTGTCGCTACAGATCACCATCTGTGCTGCACCTTGCCACACACAACATCTGACTTTCCCATGTATGTTACAGGTGCAGCGATGACCGGCCGCCACACACGCCACATTCACACAAGAGATCGCCATGCTGCTGCTGACGTTGGCAAATGGAGTCTCGCTCTCATTCACTCACTCGGCAATCCGAGGCTACTGCACTGCAAACGCTCATTTCAGGATATAAACTTGGAAATGCACTGGGGATGCTGGGGATGAAACAGGTTGGGCCTGAGGTGGGGGGGGGGGGGGGGGGACAGGAGAGGACATTACAGTGGGAAAATGTATGAGACACTGGAGTGGGTGGCATTGAGGAGTGGGAGAGGAAGGCAGGATTAATGTTTGGGAAATGGGAGCAGGGGATGGGAATGTGATGAGTGAAGGAGAAGAGGGGAGTGTGGGAGGGGGAGGGATGCACTGATATTGTGGAGAAAGAAGGGGGCAGGGGGAGGGGAGAAGGAACATGAAGCAATGTGGTGCTTGGGGACTTGCTAAATCATTGTTGTAAATCAGATGTTGTTTAACTCATTTTCTGCAGCTTATTTTTATTTTTTTCTGCTGAAGTGCATGTTTTCATTTGAAATTAGATACATAAATTAAAGAAAATAACAAGAACATGAAATGTTTGGAGTTGATAAGACTGAGGGCAGCAATCTGCCCATCACTGTTCACTCATCACTGTGGGGACTTCAGCTCAGTGCACCAAATACACCAGATACTGGGCTGCCTCAGAAGGCAGTGGAGGCCAATTCTCTGGATGCTTTCGGGAGAGAGTTAGATAGAGTTCTTAATGATGTGGAGTCAGGGGGTATGGGGAGAGGGCAGGAACGGGGTACTGATTGTGAATGATCACCCATGATCACATTGAATGGCGGTGCTGGCTCGAAGGGCCGGATGGCCGACTCCTGCACCTATTCTCTATTGCCTATTGTAAAACACATCAGGAGAGGAATACGTGGACAGGTTCAGAATAGGATACAACAGGTACTGAGGAATCAACACCAGCACCTGATCCAAATGGCGTAGGTCCGAGGGCCAGACATTGCAGGAAAGCACAGGGGGCCAGGTATTGCAGGAACAGACCCCAGGGAAAAGACAATTTGTATATGACCAGACAATGGTAGGGCTGCGGGGAGTGTTGTTGAGCAGAGGGATCCAGGAGTGCAGGTGCATGGTTCTTTGAAGGTGGAGTCGCATGTAGATAGGGTGGTCAAAAAAGCTTTTGCCACATTGGCCTTCATCAGTCAGAGTATTGAGTATAGAAGTTGGGAGGTCTTGTTGTAGTTTGAAAGACGTTGATGGGACCACATTTAGAGTTTGTGTCCGGTTCTGGGCACAATGTTGTAGGAAAGATGTCAACAACCTGGAAAGGCTACAGAGAAGATTTATGAGTATGTTGTCAGGATACCAGGGTCTGCTATATGGAGAGATTGAGTAGGCTGGGGCTCTATTGCTTGGAGCGCAGGAGGATGAAGTGTGATCTTATAGAGGTGTACAAAATCATGGGATGAACAGATCAGGTAGATACACAGTCTCTTGCCAAGAGCAAGGGAATTGAGGACCAGAAGACATAGGTTTAACATGAAGGGGAAAAGATTTAATAGGAATCTGAGGGGTATGTTTTTCACACAAAGGGTGGTGGGTGTATGGAACAAGCTGCCAGAGGAGGTAGTTGAGGCAGGGACTATCCCATTATTTAAGAGACAGTTGGACAGGTACATGGATAGGACAGGGTTGGAGGGATATGGGCCAAACAGGCAAGTGGAACTAATGTAGATGGGACACAAAATGCTGGAGTAATTCAGCGGGTCGGGCAGCAACCCGCTGAGTTACTCCAGCATTTTGTGTCTACCGTCGATTTAAACCAGCATCTGCGGTTTTTATTTCCTACTAATGTAGATGGGACATGGAAACAATTCATGAAATCAATATTCATACCACTAGGTTGTAAGCTGTCCAAGCGAAATATGAGATGCTGTTCCTCCAATTTGCGTTTAGTCTCACTTTGACAGTGCAGGAGGCCCAGGACAGAAATGTCAGTGTGGGAATGGAAAGGGGAATTAAAGTGTTTGGCATCCGAGAGATCAGGTAGGTCCAGGCGGACTGAGCGAAGGTGTTCAGCGAAACGATCGCCGAGTCTACGTTTGGTCTCGCTGATGTATAAGAGTCCACACCTTGAACAGTGGATACAGTAGATGAGGTTGGAGGAGGTGCAAGTGAAGTGAACCAGCATTTATTTCCTGGCCCCAACCACTTTTGAACTGTGTGTTTCCCTGGGCCATTTCAGTGCAGATAAGGGTCAGCTACTTTACTGGGGGCCTGGAGTCATATAAAGACCAGAGCAGGTGAAGTCAACAGATGCTCTTCCCCAAAGCTGAAGTCATGGGTTTAGACATTTCCCAATGTCACAGCAACAGACACAGGCCTTTAATTGCACAGATTTAATGAACTAACTTTAAACTCCTCACCACCGTGGTATGATGGGAACACATTCTCCAGATCACAGACCCAACTTCTGAATTACATCATTCACTGAAACATTGTGCTAGTGTATCCCTACAGAACCACAATACAGAGAGGCCAACAATACAGACCAGTGTTAATACTACAGAGCATACCCATCCCACTCACACTGCCTTTGCACAACACCTTCATTCAATCTACCTCCTTGTACTCTCTCTTTCTCTCTCCTGCTCCATAGACTGACATTCCCAATGATTCCTCTGCTTTCCACTTTATCACACACTGAAACAGTCTGCCTTTTGCACTCAATTATACATCTTTCCCTTTCCTCTCTCTGTCTATCTCTCTGTGTCTGTCTGTCTCTCTGTCTGTCTGTCTCACTGTCTCACTTTCTCTCACTCTGTCTCTGTTTGTCTGTTTTTCTGTCTGTCTCTCACTCTTTCACTCTCTCTCTTTCTGTGTCGCTGTCTTTGTCTCTCTGTCTTGTCTCTCTCTGTCTCTCAACAAGATGACATCTTCCATGTTCCCCAGCAGCATGGTGACAGCAGCCAACAGACAGCATCTGTTGCTCAGCACCCACACTCCCTCCCACCCTCACATTTCGACCATCTATAAAGACAGGATGTTGAAACAAACGAGGGCCTTACCACGCCACTGGCCTCTGCTTGCTCCAACACTGGCCTCCCACTCCTTCGATTGCTCCAGAAGTGCTGCCACTCCTCCAGTATATTTCGCACACTTCGCTGCTTGCAACAACGGCCGTGACTTCTGCTTCCTGTTGTGAGTCTCTGCTTCTCCCCTCTCAGCCAATGGCTAGAAAAATGTGCAGGAAGGAAATGTAGACTGCAGAACTGCAGTCTATCTGATTTACCCCGAAGCTAGACACAAAATGCTGGAGTAACTCAGCCGGACAGGCAGCAGGTGGAGCTGCTGCCTCATGGACTCAGGGACTATCCTGACCTCAGGTGCTGTCTGTGAAGCTTGCACGTTCTCCCCATGACCGCATGAGCTTTGTCCAGGTGCTCTGGTTTCCTCCCACATCCCAAAGACATACGGGTTTGTAGGTTAGTTAACACGTTAACTAGGTTATCCCACTTTCTTATCTATTCCCTAAACACCAGGGTAATTTATAAAAACTGGTCAGCGTGGACTTGGTGGGCAGAAGGGCCTGTTTCCGCACAATGGGGAATTAGGGGAGGGCACCAGTAAATGGGGAATTAGGGGAGGGCACCAGTAAATGGGGAATTAGGGGAGGGCACCAGTAAATGGGGAATTAGTGGAGGGTGTTGTAGTTCGTGCCCTATGAACAGAATAGTCAGACAACCAAATTCGTTTAACCTCTTTATTCTACTCACCCAGGTGGGAGAGAGTCTAGAAACCGAAGCGTTTAGAAA